>NC_134354.1:600175842-600475842 GCF_048569485.1 Anomaloglossus baeobatrachus
AGTTAACAAAACTTAAAAGCTTCTTACCATATTCTCAGATATGAATGTTTAATAAGTGCTTGTAAAAACAAGTAAAACAATGTCTCAAGCATCATACCCAATTAGACTGAAAAAAAATGCTCTGAGATGATAACTGAAACCTAGATGTGTGAATTATACCTATCACACCTTATGCAGATTATTGCAGATTATTATTATCTACTATTCACTATCAGGTGGATTAGATAACACTGCTGACTGAACATGTGCAGTTCTCAAATGCTTTTCCTGACTAATGCCATCCAGTAACTCTGGAATCAACAGTTTGCTCCATTTTCTAGTATAGTTCTTGCAATCAATGTGACAATGTTGGTGGCCAGAAGTTTCATTGAGGCAAGAGCTCCAGTCCGCTTGGGAAGTCGGCTCAGAGGTCTGGTGGAGATGTAAATTCCTGTATTAGAAGCTTTGATCAACCTTTAGAGGCTCTAGATATGTTGAATCAATGTTGGTTGGAAGCTCATGGAGGCCGCCCAACTCTCCATGAGTCAATAGCAGTAGAGAGAAGGATTTTTGTTTTCAATGTCTAATGAATTAATTGCCACTCAAAATAATTCAAAGGAGGTTTACAACAGTGGCTTAAAAGAAATGTGCTGTGATTTTTATTTTTGTAACAATAATTATTGATTAAATAATCAATAGCTCTAAATAAAAAAATGAAATGCACTATTTTAAGTTTTCTTTTAATTTTTTTGGTTGTTTCTGGGGGTTGGCATTTTCATTTACTGGTGAGCAGGTGGCTAAACATGGCAATTACATACTACAAGTATGGCAGTCTTTGTATGTAGGAGAATACATGTCTGACTGCATCTCATACACTTTGGCGGCTTACAGCAGTGAAGCGGGAACCTTTCACATCCAGGGAGATTAGCTACAGTGCAATGGGTTCTAACTTCTTGAGTATGTTGCACTCTGTGGACAAATAAACATCAAGATCCCTGGAGATCGACTTGTAACCTTGAGATTGTTGATATTTTTCAACAATTTTGGTTCTCAAGTCCTCAGACTTATGTCTTCTCCTCTTTCTTTTCTTCATGCTTAATGTGGCACATACAGACACAATGCAAAGACTCAGTCAACTTCTCCCCTGTTTTTCTGGTTTCATGTGTGATTTTCATATTGCCCACATCTGTTAAATTCTAGAGGTGAGTTTAAATGAGCATCACATGCTTTAAAAAATTTGTTTACTCACAATTTTAGAAATGTGCCAATCAGTGACGGGCGAGCATTAAAATGCTTGGGTGCTTGAAATTTGATTCGAGTAATTTTTAATGCTTGGGTTCTCATCTTGAATAACAAGCATAATGGAAGTCAATCAGAAACTCAAGCTTGTCACCTGCAGACTCCCCGGGAGATCTGATGGGGCTTGGAAATCACTGAAATGGTTGCAATTAAAGCTGAAATGAAAACAACATGGGGAAGATGCATGTACAGATCTCTGACTCCCAGATTGCTGCTGAAAACAATCTTGTCAGAGTATTATGCTACTTTTAAGTACTGACAATAAAACATGCAAAACAAGACCTAAAATGGATTTCACTAGAAAAAATGTTAAGAAACAATATTTCCTGCATAATGACTTGTATATAAGGCAAAATAAAAAAAAAACTAAAGTGCAGGGGGCATTTTTTTCTATGTGGGCACATTATGTATCATTTCTGCATCTCTTGGCAAGAAAAATGGAGCACAAAAACACACTTTGCCAACGTTTGTCATGAGTTTTTGCATGTGTTTATTGTATGCAGTTATCATTGCTTAGGGTAAACGCAGACGATCAGGAGATGCTGCGTTCTAGACAAAGTGTAATTCCTCTTGCGGAGACACTAGTGTACACTGTGGGTGACATCTGCATTTGTGCCCATGATCAGGATTCTTGGTGCAGCGTATATTCGCTGTGTTCTCCTGCTTAGAACACCCGTGTCTCTGCAAGCATAAATTGACATGCTGCAGCTCAGAACGCCGTGCCGAATGACAGCAGTGGAACATAAAGCCAATTCAATTTTTTTTTCTTGCATATTCCTATGTACCTCTTTCCCACCCCCAAAAAGGTATATGGTTCCTGTTTTTTAATTTTCTTGCACTCCTTCTCCTCCACCTCTACCCTATCCACAGATTCATCATGTGGCCCATTCTCAATTTTTATACGGCCAGCAGCAGGCCCACTCCAAAGACATACAGATAGGGACTCTAGATTGTGAGCCCCAATGAGGACAGTATTGCCAATGTATGTAAAGCGCTGTGGAATTAATAGCGCTATATAAATGAATAAAATTATTATTATTATTATTATACTCATAAATTTTAGAGGGCCAGCAACTGGCCCTTTCTCATAATCTTTATAGAGCCTTCAGGCAGCAAGTTCTCATAATTTTACTTGTATATAGAGTTGTGGAAAATCTGAGACTTGCAGGCCACAGTACCTGTTCCCTATGTGCTTAAGCTCATTCCTTTGTTTTTTAGTTTCACAGTGGGCATAATAACTAATAGGCATCCGCCTGTCAAATGAAAATGCTGACAGGCTGACTGTTTTCAAATTAAACAATGCCTGGATTGTCACAAACTTCTTAACCCCAGTGGATGACAGGAGTGCAACATAAAGCCAATTCAAATGTTTTTTTTTTCTTGTGTATTCTCATGCACCCCTTTCCAACCCAAAAAAAGGTATATAGTTAAAGGTTTTTTATTTCTATTGTCCTCCTCCTCCTCTTCCTCCTCTTCCTAAACCATATTCACAGAGTCATCATGCAGCACTTGCTCATAAATTTTAGAGGGCCAACAACCAGCCCTCAATCATAATTTTTGGATGGCCATCAGCTAGCCCATTTTCATAATTTTTAGACAGACAGAAGTCAGCACACTCTCATCCACTCACAATTGTTAAAAGGCCAGCAGCCGACCCTCATTGAACTGACAAAACTGTAAGAAATCAACCAGGATTGTGAGTGGTTATGATGCCATAATCAACATCACTATCCCACTTTAGTTTCTATTCAAACACTCGCTGCTCACAATTAAAGAGGAAGCTTTGCATGTGGTCTTTGTTGAGATGGAGTAAGTACACAAGGTGTTATGTGGTTGAATATCTTGTCTGCAAGTTCTGTAAATGTTGCCATTTAGGCTTTTAGACTCTGAGTCATTTTGCAACCTGATGGTCACGTCGTCATGCAGTACTCAGTCTCCAGCCGCCAAAATATTTCCCAGTTTGTCGTCCCTACCTTACACCTGCCCTTCTCACATAATATCCCCCATGCCCTGACTAATGCAGTTAGGCTGCAAAAGCAGTATACCTATAGAGGAACTGTAAAGCAATATACCTTGACTACATGCCTCCTATCCAAATCTATCTCTCCTCCAGCA
Organism: Anomaloglossus baeobatrachus; assembly: GCF_048569485.1. Classification (NCBI taxonomy): domain Eukaryota; kingdom Metazoa; phylum Chordata; class Amphibia; order Anura; family Aromobatidae; genus Anomaloglossus; species Anomaloglossus baeobatrachus. The sequence continues at coordinate 600,179,236 of NC_134354.1, forward strand.
GCTACACCTACATTGAATGCATCTAATATTGGTATTAATAGGGAAGGGAATAGATGTAGGCTTGAAAAGAACTTTTGGTTTTAGGTTGCAGCAGAAAGGTCTGTAGGACTAGAAATCCTGCCTACAGGTCTCTAATACACTATCCCTTCTCCATCGGCTTGCCCTACACTAAATGCAACTAAGAGCGTTTTTAATAAAGAGTAGATTTCACTTTTTTAGGTAGAAGCAGCTAGTTCTATAAGGCTAAAATTCTTACCTATCAGCTCCTAATACACTATTTCTTTTCCATCAGCTTACCTTACACAAAATGCAGTTAAAAGCGGATTACTAGAGAATAGAATAGATTTTTAGGTAGCACCAGAAAGGTCAGGAAAGCTACAATCCTTGCCTACAGGCCACTAATACACTATCACTTCTCCATCAGCTTGCCTTACACTAAATGCAGCTAAGAGTTGCATTATTAGAAAATAGAATTGTCACACAGATATTTGCACAAACTTTGATGACTGTCATTGTGGCAATTGACTCTGTACAGATTACAGATTATTCTGACACTCCAACTGATGGTTTCTCTGGGATCCACAAAGGCCAACTCGGGTATCAACCTGTTGTGTGCTGATTCATATGTAAGCAAACAAGGGATAATCTCTGGTAGTCTGCTTGCTGATTTCATCACATGTTGCACCCCTTCCTCCTATTTATGCTGGTGGAATCTTTCCAGCCATGCCAGCTATAGTTTATTCTATGATAGTCTGTGAAGTGTGTTGTCCCATACTCTCTGGTGAAAGTTGTGCTTAAGTTATACCTATTGATTAGAGCGGTTGTGTCATTTATCTCTGTTGTTTTGTACTTACCTCCTGCTCTTGTTTTTCCTCCTAAATCTCTTATTGTTTTTTACCTTTGCGTGCATGTCCTGTGTGAAAGAGTTGTTTTTTTCCCTTGTCTGTCTTTCTCTATGATTTTCAACACACTCCTGTCCTGTCCCTCCTGGGTGGAGGGAGAGGATGAATCAGATAAGGACTAGAATAGATTTTTTATGTAGCACCAGCAAGGTCTGAAACGCTAGAATCCCTGCCTATAGGAGTCTAATACACTATCCCTTCTCCATCAGCTTGCTGTTTACTAAATGCAGTTAAGAGCAGTATTATTAGAGAACAGAATAGAGTGCAGAGTTCTAAGAAAACATGCTCATGATTTTTATGCCTTGTAAAATCTAATTGATTATTAAATCAGATATGTAAAGAGAATTGACAAATCCCTTGTAAAGGGAACATGTCCAGTCCAATAATGCTATTAACCTGCATTTATAGGGTTAATCTGCAGGTTAATATTGTATGATGGTGTTCGGCCACAGTATTGAATATGCAGCACATTGGAGAACATTAACTTTATTTCTCCCAGATACCGCCTGCTTTCAGTCATGCAGGCATGCCTGTAGCAATTACAGTCACTGCCTATAAGAGTGTGAGCAGTAGCTGTAAACACAATCCAGCACTTACTGACAGTTGACTCTGCAGCCCGGTGGTCTAAGAACTGTCAGCAGTGACTATAGAAGTGCTGGATATACCTGCATGACTGAAAGCCAGTGTTAGAATATAAGCTTTAAAACAGATTATATCAGAATTTTCTCAACAGAGATCAAGGATAGAAGTAATATAATATTTTTAAACACTAAAGTTTATCAATTGACATAAGATTTTAATTCATGAGTTGGAGTTGCATTTATTTTTTTCTTGTGTTATAATTCAGGCTGCATTTTATCATGTGATACTGTATTGGGGTTATCATTATTCTAATATTTATAATGTCTTTCCTAAAATAAGTGATTATCCTCATGCCACCCATTAATGTCATCCTTCCCTCTGTTTACAATGAGGGTGTATATATATACAGTGCCTACAAGTAGTATTCAACCCCCTGCAGATTTAGCAGGTTTACACATTTGGAATTAACTTGGCATTGTGACATTTGGACTGTAGATCAGCCTGGAAGTGTGAAATGCACTGCAGCAAAAAAGAATGTTATTTCTTTTTTTATTTTTTTTTTTTAAATTGTGAAAAGTTTATTCAGAGGGTCATTTATTATTCAACCCCTCAAACCACCAGAATTCTGTTTGGTTCCCCTAAAGTATTAAGAAGTATTTCAGGCACAAAGAACAATGAGCTTCACATGTTTGGATTAATTATCTCTTTTTCCAGCCTTTTCTGACTAATTAAGACCCTCCCCAAACTTGTGAACAGCACTCATACTTGGTCAACATGGGAAAGACAAAGGAGCATCAGAGACAAGATCGTGGAGGGTCACAAGGCTGGCAAGGGGTACAAAACCCTTTCCAAGGAGTTGGGCCTACCTGTCTCCACTGTTGGGAGCATCATCCGGAAGTGGAAGGCTTATGGAACTACTGTTAGCCTTCCACGGCCTGGACAGCCTTTGAAAGTTTCCACCCGTGCCGAGGCCAGGCTTGTTCAAAGAGTCAAGGCTAACCCAAGGACAACAAGGAAGGAGCTCCGGGAAGATCTCATGGCAGTGGGGACATTGGTTTCAGTCAATACCATAAGTAACGTACTCCACCGCAATGGTCTCCGTTCCAGACGAGCCCGTAAGGTACCTTTACTTTCAAAGCGTCATGTCAAGGCTCGTCTACAGTTTGCTCATGATCACTTGAAGGACTCTGAGACAGACTGGTTTAAGGTTCTCTGGTCTGATGAGACCAAGATCGAGATCTTTGGTGCCAACCACACACGTGACGTTTTGAGACTGGATGGCACTGCATACGACCCCAAGAATACCATCCCTACAGTCAAGCATGGTGGTGGCAGCATCATGCTGTGGGGCTGTTTCTCAGCCAAGGGGCCTGGCCATCTGGTCCGCATCCATGGGAAGATGGATAGCACGGCCTACCTGGAGATTTTGGCCAAGAACCTGCGCTCCTCCATCAAGGATCTTAAGATGGGTTGTCATTTCATCTTCCAACAAGACAACGACAGAAAGCACACAGCCAAGAAAACCAAGGCCTGGTTCAAGAGGGAAAAAATCAAGGTGTTGCAGTGGCCTAGTCAGTCTCCTGACCTTAACCCAATTGAAAACTTGTGGAAGGAGCTCAAGATTAAAGTCCACATGAGACACCCAAAGAACCTAGATAACTTGGAGAAGATCTGCATGGAGGAGTGGGCCAAGATAACTCCAGAGACCTGTGCCGGCCTGATCAGGTCTTATAAAAGACGATTATTAGCTGTAATTGCAAACAAGGGTTATTCCACAAAATATTAAACCTAGGGGTTGAATAATAATTGACCCACACTTTTATGTTGAAAATGTATTAAAATTTAACTGAGCAACATAACTTGTTGGTTTGTAAGATTTATGCATCTGTTAATAAATCCTGCTCTTGTTTGAAGTTTGCAGGCTCTAACTTATTTGCATCTTATCAAACCTGCTAAATCTGCAGGGGGTTGAATACTACTTGTAGGCACTGTGTATATATATATATATATATATATATATATATATATATATATATATATATATAGCAACTGCTCATTGTGCAATTCCCTATCAATTTTTCTTAAATATCATAATACTAGAGATATGATTTAACAAGGTCATATGTGTCATTATATCAAGAGAGTGGTATTTGGAAATGTTCCTGATATGACAGCCCCCATCTTTTCTCTCTGGAATTTTTGTCAGCCTTGAACTCCAGACCAGAAATTTTTCACTACTAGGTGACCTTTCAGCAAATATATAGATACATATGTCAATGTGAATTATGCAGTCTCTTAGAAGGGTTGCCAAGTCAGCCATGTAACTGGAGATATGTCCAATTATACAGTCTGCATAGATGCACTGAAGTTAATTGACTTTGCTGTAAATGTTGCAGGCATGCATCGTGTGTAATTCAAATGCCCTGATCTATAGTACATGGCTGAACTGTAAAGAATATGACAGTTTTATATTCATATGTCTGCAATCTGAATATCTGAAGTAGGAAAAAATAATTAACTGGGTTTACTATATCCTATATATTATGGATTAGGCATGTATAAATGCATGAATATATGTATATTCAAGGTCATATAGTACTAGAGATTAATATCCATGAAAACATGTTTGGTGCTAGCTAATCTTGCTATATACAAATACACTCACTCTGTGTTTTCATTTTTTTTTTTTACTTCTGAACAATTTCATGGTACAGTATGTAGTTAGTAGTTAATCATAGCATAGCAGGTATGCTGATGATATTATCGTAACATAAAAGAAGGTTTAATAGAATTAGCAATCAGGTTCTCAAACATTTTGGCTCTCAAAGTGCAGATACTGTATCTTAAAGGGAATCTATCAGCAGGTTTTTACCATTTAATCTGATTTCAACATAAGGTAGGATCTGAGAACCTGATTTTAGGGATATGTCACTTATTTAGCTGTTTGCTGTTGTTTTAAAACAATGACGTTTTTTTCACCAGGACAATATCACTACACAGACTACAACTCACATGCTTGCTTGTCCGACCGTGCCACTCATCTGATAAGTAGCTCACTGTAAATAGAAAATATAGATAAAAAGCTGTGGTGTGGGCTGGATCAGTGCTAAGTAGTGATACATGATAACTCTAAAAACTGTAATTGTGTCACTACTGCTTACCCCAGTAAACTAAGCTATACATTGTTGGATTCAGGGTCTCTTTGCCTGCATGGTGCTGCTCTCAATGAGGTAGCAATAGCCTGGTGACAGATTCCCTCTAAGGCTTTGACCCAAGATTGTACACTGTTTCCTATTTATTTGCTGGTTGCTCTGGTTCAAACGCTTGAGCCTCACTGATCACGATATGTGGTATGATCATGTAATATAAATGTTCAAACTCCCCTTCATTTGGATACGGCCCTGCAGAATCCATATTTTCTGACTCATAGCAGTTAGATTCCCAGAGATCAATAAGTTTTTCCCTATAACTCAAAACATGAGATCAGCAATCAAACAGGAATCAAACTAGTTAAGTAAAAGCAGAGCGATGGAAGTGAGAGCGGGTAAGTAAAACTTACTAAAGATGAGCTATCCCAATAGTTGGTGTTCAGTTTTTGCGCCGAAGAAAGACTTTAAAAGGAAAACAAAGTTCAGATGCTTTACATATCTGGACCACTCACATTGCTGTGCTCAGGTATGCTCAGTGCTCAGCTCAGTGCGACCCCCTTGCATTGTTTGAATGGCTGGCACAGGGGGTAACAACAATGGGATCAGATGTAGTCTGCAACTCAAACAAAAAAATGGAAAAACCTATCCCACCGTCACCCAGAAGTAATCTGCTTATGGCTTGCAGAATATGTGTGGAGACTTGAACTGTCAATCGGTGACTTCCGTTAGGATTTGGGCCAAGTCTGAACCAGTGGAGGTACGATTTGGTTGCAGTCGCCAAACTAAACTTCTATGGGTTTGCTCATCTCTACTTATAACTGACAACTGGAAGAGGGAAGCAAGGGACATATAGTTTGTAGTCCCATCCAAAGCTCATCAAATGTGGCTAATGAGTAAGCCATGTTCAACCAATAATCCCCAAGATACAAGGATGTATACAACGCCAATTAGCAGAAAATTAAACAGAACTGCTGCATACAGGTAAGCAGACAGAAGTTTTGGCTCTGCAGGTTCCTCCAGACTTTAGATAAAGTTCTGTTTTGGACCCAAACTTGACATGAAACTCATTGGAAGTCACTGATTTGGAAGTTCTGCTCACATACAGCCAGCCAGAAACACAGCACTTCTGCGAGAGGGAGGACAGGATTCTCTCTTACATTTTTTTTGTACATACTACATCTGATAATGCTGATTTTACTCCCAGTGTGAGCCATTCAAACACTGCAAGCAGCTCTCACCAGACCAAGCACCCAGTGAACCCAAGCACAGCGATGCTTGGTAGAGTGGTTTGCATACATAAAGCTCAAACTTGACTACTGATTTTTATAGTTCAGATCTGCTCATCTCTACTGCATTTTCACCTTGTATTCTATGCAACAAACATGCAGTTCCATACAGTGACAGAAGCAGAAGCGGATTCGGGCGAGAATAAATATGAATGTTAGAATTTGATGATATTAGTGGGTCTGCTCATCTAGACATTATTATTATTATTATAGATAGGTTTTATTTATATAGCGCCAACATATTCCGCAGCGCTTTACAATTCAGAGGGGACATGTACAGACAATATGAGACAATACAAAATAACAAAATTAAGATACCAAGTGGAGTGAGTGCCCTGCTCGTAAGCTTACAGTCTATGAGGCAATAGGGAAGGCACAAAAGGTGAATGGGGTGGAGAAAAGCTTGTCATATATAGTCCAGTCATTGATTTAATCGGGGATTCAAAACCAGCTGCGTGGACCGGTCGCCAGACAGAATTTATACAGGTACAAAGTGTAAAAAAGTACATGAAGATGAAGGAATCAGAACATACAGGGGACAAGAATTGGAAGTAAATTTTATGAAGGGCAGAAAGGGACTAGATTAGATCAGGGTGGTGAGGTGATAGGCTAGTCTAAAGAAATGCGTTTTTAGGGCCCGCTTAAAGGTGTGGATGTTGGGAATTAATCGGATTGTTCTTGGTAGTGTGTTCCAGAGCATTGGCGCAGCTCGTGAGAAATCTTGAAGATGGGAGTGGGAGGTTCGAATTGTTGAGTATGTCAGTTTTAGGTCATTAGCAGAATGGAGGGCACAGGTGGTGTAATAGACAGAGATGAGAGAGGTGATGTAGGGCGGTGCGGAACCGTGGAGAGCTTTGTGAGTGAGAGTGATAAGTTTATGTTGAATTCTGTAATTGATAGGCAAGCAGTGTAATGACTGGCACAGAGCAGAGGATCAGTGAATCGAAGAGGAAAATGATCCTAGCTGCGGCATTCAGAATGGATTGGAGAGGAGAGAGTTTAGCAACAGGGAGACCAATTAAAGAATTACAATAATCCAGGAGAGAATGAATGAGAGCGACAGTAAGGCTGCTTTCACACTTGCGATGTGCGGCATCCATTACAATCCGCTGCCTTGAGGAATTACAGTAACCGTTGCAGGAAGACGTTTATTCCTCATAGGCTTCTATTGAGGGTGGATTGCAATGGATGGTCTTGCGTTGCATCCGCCTCATGGCGCATCAATTGTTTTGTTGCTAACCATCAGTTACCATCGGGTGGAGGGAACGCTGAATGTAGCGTTTTTTTGTTGCTGTAAAAAAACCGCACTCCGCAGGATTCCATCGGGATCTATTAAGAGGCATAATGAATGTCTATGGTGCTGGATTCCAGTGCAGGATTCTGTCAAGTTCTACTGAGCATGCTCAGCATGTCCAGCAGAATGTACTAAATCATTTAAAATCACTCCTGGTCTCTCTCTCTCTCTCTCTGTCGGTCAGTCTCTCTCTGTCTGTTGGTCTCTCTCTCTCTGTTGGTGGGTTGGTCTGTTGGTCGGTCTCTCTCTCTCAGTCTCTATCTCTCTCTGTTGGTCTATCTCTCTCTCTCTGTGCCAATGTCGGTCCCTCTCCCTTTGTGACGGTCTCTCTCTCCCGCTCCCCCCTTCTCTCATACTCATCTATTACTGGCGTGGCACTGCACGGCTTTCAGACTGCTCTGGAGGCTTTTCCTCTTTTGTAAATGCCGGCTCATTATTCCATCTTGTATTAACTGCTTTCCCCTCCAACCGGTGCTTATGATTGGTTGCAGTCAGACACACCCCCACGCTGAGTGACAGCTGTCTCACTGCAACCAATCACAGTCGTTGGTGGGTGGGTCTATATTGTGCAGTAAAATAAATAAATAATTTAAAAAAAAGACATGCGGTCCCCCCAAATTTTGATACCAGAAAAGGTAAAGCTACACGGCTGCAGGCTGGTATTCTCAGGATGGGGAGCTCCACGTTACGGGGAGCCCCCCCAGCCTAACAATATAAGCCAGCAGCTGCCCGGAATTGCCGCATCCATTAGATGCGACAGTCCCGGGACTCTACCCGCCTCATCCCGAATCACCCTGGTGCGGTGGCAATCAAGGTAATAAGGAGTTAATGGCAATCCATAGCTGCCACTAAGTCCTAGGTTAATCATGGCAGGCATCTATGAGACACCCCCAGTGATTAACATGTAATTGAAAGTAAATAAACACATACACCCGAAAAAATACTTTATTTGGAATAAAAGATAAAAAAACACCCTCTTTCACCACTTTATTAAAATACCCAAATACCCCTCCAGGTCCGATGTAATCCAAACGAGGTCCCACGATGCTTTCAGCTCTGCCACATGAAGCTGACAGGAGCTGCTGTAGAACACCGCTGCTCCCTGTCAGCTCCAGGCAGCAACTGAAGTGAGCCGCGCTGTCAGTGGGGACGTCACTTAGTTAGTGTGTGCGGTAATGATGGGTGCGGTAGTGCCGGTGTGTGTGCGGTGATGATGAGTGTGTTAGTGCATGCGTGTGTGTGGTGATGATGGGTGTGGTAGTACCGGTGTGTGTGCAGTGATGATAGGAGCGGTAGTGCCTGCGTGTCTGTGGTGATGATGGGTTCGGTAGTGCCGATGTGTGTGCGGTGATGATTGCGGTAGTGCCTGCGTGTGTGCGGTGATAATGGGGTCTCTCTCTCAGCTTAACGCAACGCGTTATTTCACAGGAATCCGTTGCGTTTATATCACACTATTTACAATGCATCTGTCACATGCGTCACACAACGCATTGTGACGGATGCCAAACAACGCAAGTGTGAAAGCAGCCTAAGAATTTTTGCAGAGTCAACGGTAAGAAAAGGATGAATTCTAGAGATGTTTTTGAGGTGGAATTGATATGAACCAGCGAGTGAACGAATATGGGGAGTGAAGGAGAGATTGGAGTCAAATATAACCTCAAGAAAGTGGGCGTGTTGCTGGAACGTAATGGTAGAGCCCCAAACAGAAAGGGTAATATTGGGTTTTGGAAGGTTAGGAGAGGGAGTAAACAGGAGAAGTTCAGATTTTTACAGGTTCAGTTTAAGATAGATGGAGGACATGATGTTGGAGACAGAGGACAGATAATCGATAGTATTTTGTAATAATGCATGGGGTGATGTCAGGAGAAGATGTGTACAATTAGGTGTCATCAGCATAGAGATGGTACTGGAAACCAAATCTGCTGATAGTTTGTCCAATAGGGGCAGTGTATAAAGAGAAAAGGAGGGTGCCTAGGACTGAACCCTGAGGAACCCCGACCGTAAAGGGAAGAGGAGAGGAAGAGGAGCCGGCAAAAAATACAGTGAATGAGCTGTCAGAATCTATAATCAACTGAACATACTGATTATGTATATAAATAGCAACAGCAAAGATTGAAGTGTCACATGAACTTAATGCATTTAACATATACCTTATGTTAAATGGTAATTTTTGTTTCAATAGATTGATAGTAGTTACAGTATGTGTTTGGTTTCTGTGATTTTAACATTAATCTACTGAAATCTTGAAATCTTAGCTTCATATTTATACGATTCTGGCACGATGGTTTTTCTGGTTTACATTAATCTCAAGCAGTTTGGATACATCTTTTTGCCAAAGTTAGTAGTAGAATTATTAGAGTCCTAATTGAATTGATTGCTACCCGAATTTTAAAAAAAATTGTACTTGCCAAAATGCAGTAAGCTAACATTTTCAAGAACCATAAAGGGCCACCGAGGGAAAACAAAAATTTATATATATATATATACAGTGCCTACAAGTAGTATTCAACCCCCTGCAGATTTAGCAGGTTTACACATTCGGAATTAACTTGGCATTGTGACATTTGGACTGTAGATCAGCCTGGAAGTGTGAAATGCACTGCAGCAAAAAAGAATGTTATTTCTTTTTTTTATTATTTTTTTTAAATTGTGAAAAGTTTATTCAAAGGGTCATTTATTATTCAACCCCTCAAACCACAAGAATTCTGTTTGGTTCCCCTAAAGTATTAAGAAGTATTTCAGGCACAAAGAACAATGAGCTTCACATGTTTGGATTAATTATCTCTTTTTCCAGCCTTTTCTGACTAATTAAGACCCTCCCCAAACTTGTGAACAGCACTCATACTTGATCAACATGGGAAAGACAAAGGAGCATTCCAAGGCCATCAGAGACAAGATCGTGGAGGGTCACAAGGCTGGCAAGGGGTACAAAACCCTTTCCAAGGAGTTGGGCCTACCTGTCTCCACTGTTGGGAGCATCATCCGGAAGTGGAAGGCTTATGGAACTACTGTTAGCCTTCCACGGCCTGGACAGCCTTTGAAAGTTTCCACCAGTGCCGAGGACAACAAGGAAGGAGCTCCGGGAAGATCTCATGGCAGTGGGGACATTGGTTTCAGTCAATACCATAAGTAACGTACTCCACCTCAATGGTCTCTGTTCCAGACGAGCCCGTAAGGTACCTTTACTTTCAAAGCGTCATGTCAAGGCTCGTCTACAGTTTGCTCATGATCACTTGGAGGACTCTGAGACAGACTGGTTCAAGGTTCTCTGGTCTGATGAGACCAAGATCGAGATCTTTGGTGCCAACCACACACGTGACGTTTGGAGACTGGATGGCACTGCATACGACCCCAAGAATACCATCCCTACAGTCAAGCATGGTGGTGGCAGCATCATGCTGTGGGGCTGTTTCTTAGCCAAGGGGCCTGGCCATCTGGTCCGCATCCATGGGAAGATGGATAGCACGGCCTACCTGGAGATTTTGGCCAAGAACCTCCGCTCCTCCATCAAGGATCTTAAGATGGGTCGTCATTTCATCTTCCAACAAGACAACGACCCAAAGCACACAGCCAAGAAAACCAAGGCCTGGTTCAAGAGGGAAAAAATCAAGGTGTTGCAGTGGCCTAGTCAGTCTCCTGACCTTAACCCAATTGAAAACTTGTGGAAGGAGCTCAAGATTAAAGTCCACATGAGACACCCAAAGAACCTAGATAACTTGGAGAAGATATGCATGGAGGAGTGGGCCAAGATAACTCCAGAGACCTGTGCCGGCCTGATCAGGTCTTATAAAAGACGATTATTAGCTGTAATTGCAAACAAGGGTTATTCCACAAAATATTAAACCTAGGGGTTGAATAATAATTGACCCACACTTTTATGTTGAAAATTTATTAAAATTTAACTGAGCAACATAACTTGTTGGTTTGTAAGATTTATGCATCTGTTAATAAATCCTGCTCTTGTTTGAAGTTTGCAGGCTCTAACTTATTTGCATCTTATCAAACCGGCTAAATCTGCAGGGGGTTGAATACTACTTGTAGGCACTGTGTATATATATATATATATATATATATATATATATATATACATATATATATATATATACACATATATATATATATATATATATATATATATATGTATATATATATATATATATATATATATATATATATATATATATATATATATATATATATATATATATACATATATATATATGTGTATATATATATATGTATATATATATATATATATATATATATATATATATACACAGTGCCTACAAGTAGTATTCAACCCCCTGCAGATTTAGCCGGTTTGATAAGATGCAAATAAGTTAGAGCCTGCAAACTTCAAACAAGAGCAGGATTTATTAACAGATGCATAAATCTTAATGTGAATCTACAATTTTAAGAGTCATGAAAATAAAGAAAACTCTTTGAATGAGAAGGTGTGTCCAAACTTTGGTCTGTACTGTGTATATATATATATATATATATATATACCTTCTCATTCAAAGAGTTTTCTTTATTTTCATGACTCTTAAAATTGTAGATTCACATTAAAGGCATCAAAACTATGAATAAACACATGTGAAATGAGATACTTAGCAAAAAAGTGTGAAACAACTGAAAATATGTCTTATATTCTAGGTTCTTCAAAGTAGCCACCTTTTGCTTTGATTACTGCTTTGCACATCCTTGGCATTCTCTTGATGAGCTTCAAGAGGTAGTCACCGGAAATGGTTTTCACTTCACAGGTGTGCCCTGTCAGGTTTAATAAGTGAGATTTCTTGCCTTATAAATGGGGTTGGGACCATCAGTTGTGTTGTGCAGAAGTGTGGTAGATACACAGCTGATAGTCCTACTGAATAGAATATTAGAATTTGTATTATGGAAGAAAAAAGCAGCTAAGTAAAGAAAAACGAGTGGCCATCATTACTTTAAGAAATGAAGGTCAGTCAGTCCAAAAAATTGGGAAAACTTTGAAAATGTCCCCAAGTACAGTGGCAAAAACCATCAAACGCTACAAAGAAACTGGTTCACATGAGGACCGCCCCAGGAAAGGAATACCAAAAGTCACATTTGCTGCGGAGGATAAGTTTATCTGAATCACCAGCCTCAAAAATTGCAGGTTAACAGCAGCTCAGATTAGAGACCAGGTCAATGCCACACAGAGATCTAGCAGCAGACACATCTCTAGAACAACCTGTTTGTGCAGCAGGCCTTCATGGTAAAATAGCTGCTAGTAAACTACTGATAAGGACAGGAATCAAGCAAAAGAGACTTGTATGGGCTAAAGAACACAAGGAATGGACATACGACCAGTGGAAATCTGTGCTTTGGTCTGATGAGTCCACATTTGAGATCTTTGGATTCAACCACCGTGTCTTTGTGCGATGCAGAAAAGGTGAACGGATGGACTCTACATGCTTGGTTCCCACCATGAAGCATGGAGGAGAAGGTGTGATGGTGAGGGTATGCTTTGCTGGTGACACTGTTGGGGATTTGTTCAAAATTGAAGGCATACTGAACCAGCATGGCTACCACAGCATCTTGCAGCGGCATGCTATTCCATTGCATTTAGTTGGACCATCATTTATTTTTCAACAGGACAATGACCCCAAACACACCTCCAGGCAGTTTAAGGGCTATTTAACTAAGAAGGAGACTGATGGGGTGCTACTCCAGATGACCTGGCCTCCACAGTCACCAGACCTGAACCCAATCGAGATGGTTTGGGGTGAGCTGGACCGCAGAGTGAAGGCAAAAGGGTCAACAGGTGCTAAGCACCTCTGGGAACTCCTTCAAGACTGTTGGAGGACCATTTCCAGTGACTACCTCTTGAAGCTCATCAAGAGAATGCCAAGAGTGTGCAAAGCAGTAATCAAAGCAAAAGGTGGCTACTTTGAAGAACCTAGAATATAAGATATAGTTTCAGTTGTTTCACACTTTTTTTGTTAAATATTTCATTCCACACATGTTAATTCATAGTTTTGGTGCCTTCAATGTGAATCTACAATTTTCAGAGTGATGAAAATAAAGAAAACTCTTAGAAAAAGAAGATGTGTCCAAACATTTGGTCTGTACTGGATATATATATATATATATATATATATATATATATATATACATGTACCCACCCTACCTCTTACCTCTCTGACCCCTCTGCTCTTCACCATTTCCTGTTTTGTCCATGCTGCATCTTCATTCTGCCACCATTTTTATGGTGTAAGTTATGCACAGAACTGTCTCGAGCCTATTTAAAGACTGAGAGTACCAGTCTACCATGAAGAGACCTAGAATTTCAGTGCTTCGGCATTATTAAGAAAATGCAAGGAAGACCAGACACAGGATTGTGATTAGAGACGAGCGGTGTTCGAATGAAACTATTCGCCAATCTCAAATTTGACCTGTTTTAGGCAATGTTCGAGTCGTTCGATGAACGCGAACAATTAGCTTCAAGTTCGACAGTTCGAGGTTATGTTCGATAACGGTTCGATCACCAAAAGCTTAACTGGCTTTTTACAGTAATACTGTCATTCAATACTAATACAATGGAACCTTGGTTAACGAGAACAATCCGTTCTGGGAGTGTGCTTGTTAACCAAGTTACTCATTTAGCAAAGCAAGATTTCCCATAGGAAATCATTGTAATGCAGACAATTCCTTTCACAACTTGTTAAATGTCCCAACCTGGTCCTCTATTGTGCCATTCCACACATCCACAAACACAAACAAAGACACACAAACATACACAAATATACACGCACACACATATATTATGCTCACTTTACCTTACGTTCTATCGCTAGCCTCCTGGGACTTGCACTTAGCCGGTACTAGATGTGTATCGTGTAACCATCGCGACCGATGCCGGAACTTCCGCTGCCAGCGCGCTGACGTCAAAGGCAGGAGCCGCTTGCCTCTGATTCGCCAGTGCTGCTTTGAGTAGCGTCTGACAGAGGAAGTTCCCCCCTCATCGTGATGGTTACCTGATACACGTAGTTCACCGCTACAGGATATGTATCGGGTAACCATCTAGACAAGGGAGGAAGGGAGTTTGACTAACCGAAACGAACTCCAACACTAGGGTTGGTGCTCATCTCTAATGGTGATGAGTGAAGGGGATGGTTAGATATGGGTTAAATGTTTTTTTCTGTATTATGATTGTATGGTTATACTTTGCGGGTCTAGAGAGACCCAAGATAACAGTAAAGGTAATTACTTAAATGCATATTGAATTTACCTAAAACATTTGCATGATTTAGTGATTTTTAACTTTTACAGATCTGCTAATCATTGGTCTTAATGAATTATATGTATCACTCTTTTGAGTCATTATTTTAGATTCAAAACATGCAGTAAAAACTGCATCTGGGCTTAACATAGACTGCAAAGGAAATCAGTATCTAGAAGTAATAGGAACACACTCTAAAGGGGGCTTTACACGCTACGATATCGTTAATGTTTTATCGTCGGGGTCACGTTGTTAGTGACGCACATCCGGCGTCATTAACGATATCGCAGCGTGTGATACTTACCAGCGACCTTAAGCGACCTCAAAAATGGTGAAAATCATTCACCATGGAGAGGTCGTCCCAAACTCAAAAATCGGTAAGGGTTGTTTGTCCATGTTATTCATCGCTCATGCGTCAGCACACATGGCTGTGTGTGACACTGCAGGAGCGAGGAACGTCTCCTTACCTGCTGCCGGCCACAATGCGGAAGGAAGGAGGTGGGCGGGATGTTACGTCTCACTCATCTCCGCCCCTCCGCTTTGATTGGCCGGCCGCTTAGTGACGTCGCGGTGACACTGAATGTCCCTCCCCCTTGAGGGAGGGATTGTTCGGCAGTCACAGCGACGCCGCTGACCAGGTAAGTGCGTGTGACGCAGCATTAGCGATAATGTTCGCTGCGGCAGCGATCACACAATATAGCATGTGCGACGGGGGCGGGTACTTACATGCTCGATATCGCTAGAAATTGCTAGCGATATTGCTACCATGTAAAGCCCCCTTTACACTTTTCATATGAAATCACTTCTTCAGTCATTCATATTAAAAGTCATGGAAAAAAAATATATATAAATATACTGTATATATATATATATATATATATATATGTACAGTGCACCGTCACAGCTACAGCCACAAACGTTTGCACACTCACACTTCTGGACCCCAAGAGCGTCATAGGCAATGTTTTGAGGGGAAATTTTAACCCCGCGCTTTACAGTTATTCACCAAAAAACCTGCCTCCATTAAAGCGAATGGAGCTGGGTGCCACAGTGCAGCCATAACTTCAGAAGAATGCGCAGCCACACCCTTAAATTGAATGCTGGCATGTCACAATGCAGCCAGGGAAAGAGACAGACACAGACAGGGTAAGAAACAGACATAGACAGGGTAAGAGACAGACACAAAGAGACAGACACAGACAAAGAGACAGACAGACAGGGAAAGAGACAGAGAGGGAAAGAGAGAGACAGGTTAAAACACAGACACAGACAGGTAAAGAGACAGACACAGACAAAGAGACAGAGACAGACACAGGGAAACAGACAGACAGGGAAAGAGAGGGAAAGAGACAGACAGGGTAAGAGACAGACAAAGACAGGTAAAGAGACAGACACAGACAAAGAGACAGAGACAGACACAGGGAAACAGACAGACAGGGAAAGAGAGGGAAAGAGACAGACAGTGTAAGAGACAGACAAAGACAGGTAAAGAGACAGACACAGACAAAGAGACAGAGACAGACACAGGGAAACAGACAGACAGGGAAAGAGAGGGAAAGAGACAGACAGGGTAAGAGACAGACAAAGACAGATAAAGAGACAGACACAGGGAAAGAGACAGAGGGAAAGAGACAGACAGGGAAAGAGACAGACAGGGAAAGAGAGGGAAAGAGAGGGAAAGAGACAGACAGGGAAAGAGAGACATGGAAAGTGACAAATAGACAGACAGGGAAAGAGATAGATAGACAGACAGGGAAAGAGATTGAGACTGACGGAGAAAGAGACAGAGACAGTAAGAGACAGACAGGGAAAGAGACAGACAAAGAGATAGAGAGAGAGACAGAGAGATATATACAGAGGGGGAGACAGAAATTATAATTACATTTCTATCTATTTGTTTTGTGGTTTCTGTGTGCAGAACACATTTTTGTTAATACATTCTATTTTGTTAACATATATATATATATATATATGCATACTGTATATTTATATTTTTTTCCATATATATGGATGGAAACAGTTATTTTATTTGAAGAGGGCTGGAGTGTGTTCCTACAATTTTGATATGTTGATTACTACCTGCCTTGTTGCCAGGATCACTTCCACTTGTGTCTAAGGTCTCACTATTGAGGATGGTGTACAAATAGCCAATCTTGATGAATCAAAGGCAAAAGTCATTTTACCTAAGCATAGTACTTTATCACTGAATATTTTTTTTTTATTTTTTAAATTACATTATCTTTTTAATCTGAACTACTCCTCAGTTGACTGTATGTATGAAATCATTAGTCAATTAAAGCAGATTTAAGGCTTTTAGGGTGAAATACCTGTAGGTTTTTTTCTTTATTTTATTTTGTGAACGTGGTGTTTTCTATCAGGATCAATATCATGAAGTCTGAATCGTCTGAAGAGATGCAATAAAAGTCTCCCGCTGTAATTACCGTGAAAACTGATTTGGTGCTTATACTCTGTTTCAATAGCTCATTTACACCACTGGTCTCATAAATCTACATCAGAAGACATGCTACAGTGTGTCCCAGCAGTCCAGATGACCGAAGAAAAGGCCATTAAAATGACGATAATTTTATCATTCAAAAAGCCAACATTTCTTTAGAATTCCTTTAAATATTATTAACTCTGTTAGTGATCAGTTAATGATCCCTATGAAGAAACTAATTCTCCATTTATCTCAATATACTTAATATCACCCATAGTCCACATTCATCGATTGCTAAAAAATTCATCATGATGGTAAGTCGTATAAATGGTTCATTAGAGGTTGGTCCTTTAAATGCTAGTTAAAAGCCATAGCTGTCTCATTTACCTTCATAATCACAAATCACATGCTACTCGTATATCACAATTGCTTCCCTTTACAGTTAAATTATACTGGGACAAAAATCAATACTTGAATTTTTTCCAAATAACACTGAGCTTTTATATCAAAAGAAACACTAATTGACAGATCATATATCTAAATAATAAATTAGAAATGGGAAAAAATTATATATAGCATTTCCAAAGGTTAATATATAACCCAAGACTTTGTGAAAAATAAATGAATTTATAGTCATAACTTTTTATATTTTCCAATGTGTTTATACAGACATTTCATGGAATAAATGTGTCCCAGAGTTGTAGTCTGATCCTCTGTAACACCAATGAACAACAGAAAGATGGCACTGCAATCCCTTTTCTATAGTGTCCAACTCTGTTGCATATATGGAATCTGAAAATATACACCCGTAAGGATGAGGTCAGCGCTTATACCCCTATGAACCAATAGTTTTGCAGATAGATTTAAGGAAAAAAACCCTCACTATGCATGGAACAATGACTAATAGTATAAAACGTACATATAAAGAATATACTTATACTGTATGTGTAAAACATCTACGCTATAAACTAAGGCTATTGTTGGTTAAAATAATTTTTTGGTTTTATTTTAACTTTAAAATGGGGATTTAATTTACTATTTAAAAAAGTACGGCTACAATGTTACAATACGAAAAATACAATACACATATATTGCACAGTTATAAATCATAAACTTTCAAAAAATGGAGCCCCGGCCGGCGGCTACCACCTATGATTCAATAAATTGAGGAAAGAAATAATTGTCCTCTATAACCAAATTATTACAGGAATATCAAGAATAAAGTTCTAAGTGTGGTGGACAATTGGATTTGTGTGGGCACAGAATTCTGAAGGATAGGGTATGGATAAGAAATGTATTTGTACGTTCCTCAACCTAACAGGCGAATGAGTGGGGAACATATAAGTAAAGTTGTGATGTCCCAGGGCTATGGGGTACTCGGTCCCAGGTCGTATATGTACGGGGATGCTGTGTCACGGTTGTGTAACGGCCGATGCTTGATATTCCGTGACATTGGGAGTCGCTTTTTAAACTGATTATATACAAGGGAGATTGAAGAGTTTATATCGTGATGCCACTTGCGGGTTGCGGTTATGGTAATGCACAGTCTTTTACAAAACACTGGGGCTGATGGTGATGGCAGCCTGGGTGGTAGGCCCTCCACAAATAGGGCCGGGCCCCAGGGAGTGGATGAGGGAATCCGGTGCACAAAGAAGGGAGACCACACGATGGGGATGCAGTGCAACTCTTGTTTACTAACAGCAATGGGGAGGCAGATGCACTGAGAATGGCTGGTTTCGACCCCTGGTCCCTTTTGTTCCAGTGCTGGTGTGGTAACCTGGTGGCTTCTCTCCCCAGCACCTCTCGCTGGTTGATGGAACCCCTACTGTCTGTCGGCAGTCTCTGGTTCCATACGGTGACAAGTATGAACCTTGTAGGGTCAGTGTTGTGTTCTGGTCCCTGGTTCTATCTTTACTGCTGGTGCCCCCAGATTCTTGGGTCACTAAGGTTAATGATAGTCCCCTCACTGGGCAGGTATTTGTCAGTTAGTCTGAAGCGTTCACCTGACCTAAGGCCCTGTGCCCTGTCGGTGCTCTGGTTCCAGGGGTACCTGGCTGTACCCTCTCTCGCAACCACTCTCTTATGCTACCTAGGTCACTGCTACATGACCCCTCTGGAGACACGTCCATCCATTTCAACTGTCACCACTGGACTCTCATGTCTTTCTGTCTGTCCCCTCCCTCCTGGTTGTTGTCTAGTGAATTGGCTTGACTTAACTCCTGGGCGGCCATCCATTGGGTTCCGGACTAGTCAGTTACCCATGATTAGGAGAGGGAAACTGTGGATGTTTATGTATTTTGATGTTACCGGCACTGGTATCCCAGGTCCCTGGTGGTAGGTCCTGCATCTTTGACTGGATTCAGTACCTAGTAGTGCCCTGATAGGTTCAGGGATGCTACATAACACTCACTGCTGGTGAGGGCGGCATGTGGCAATGGATTACTGGACCACAGGGGGAACCCACTGGTCAATATGAAAATCACCCCTGAAGCCAGATAGAGAGGGGAGAAGTTCACTCAATCTTTGCATAGTGTGTCTGTGTGTGACACACTAAGCATGGAGAACAGAAAGAGAAAAAGAAAACTGTCTGAGGACTTGAGAACCAAAATTGTTGAAAAATATTAACAATGTAAAGGTTACAACTCCATCTGTAGAGATCGTGTTGTTTCTTTGTCCTAAGTGGGTAAATAATAAAGAAGTTTACAACCCATGGCACTGTAGCTAATTTCCGTGGACATGGACAGCAGAGAAAAATTCATAAAAAGTTGCAACCCAGAATAGTGCAGATGGTAACAAGCAGCCACAAAAAGTTTAAAAGTAATTAAACTTGTCCTGCATGCTCAGGGTGCATCAGTGTCAGTGCAAATTATCTGTCAATATTTGAATGCAATGAAACGCTATAGCACGGGACACAGGAGGACCCCACTCTTAACAAAGAGATATTAAAAAGTTAGACGGCAGTTTGCCAAAAATATACATGAGTAAAAATCCTTCTGTAAAAGGGTCTTGTGGATAGATGACACCAAGATAGAGCTTTTTGGTAAAGCACATAATTCTACTATTTAATGAAAACAGAACATGGCTTACAAAGAAAAGAACACAGTTTATACAGTCAAATATGGTGGAGGTTCAAAGATATTTTGGGGTTCTTTTGCTGCCGCTGGCACTGAGTCCTTTGACTGTTTGCAAGGTATCATGAAATCTGAAAAGTACCAAAATATTTTGGTTCGCAATGTAGTGCCCACAGTCAGAAAGCTGAGTTTGCATCCTAGGTCACGGATCTTCCAGTAGGACAATTACCCTAAACATACCCACCCCAACATGATGGAAAAAAGTGCTGGAGTGACCACCAATGAGTCCAGATCTAAATCCCACTGAACACCTGTGGAGAGGTCTTAAAATTGCTTTTTGGAGAAGGTACCCTTCAACTATCAGAGTTTACAAAAGAAGAGTGGTCCCAATTGCAGTTGAGAGGTGTATGATGTTTATTGATAGTAGTAGGAAGCTATTGATTGCAGTTACTTATGCCAAAGGGTGTGCAACCAAATATTAAGTTAAGGGGGCCAAAATTTTCCCTAGCTTTGTGGCTTTGTGTGAAACTGTGTCTAATTTGTCTTTTTTTCAGGTTTTTTTTTTATTGTGTTGTTACAATACACACAAAAGAAATAAACGTGTATAGCAAAATGTTTAACTACAATGATTTTTGGGGAGAAATACTTAATTTTCTTGAATAACTTCAAGGGTGCCATCACTTTTGGCCATGACTGTATTATACATGGTGTAATTTATTATAATCTGTGCTATTCTGTAGATTCAGGATTGATCAGACAGTGCAGTGTTCTGTCACATGCACAGTTACTAGTCAACTCCAAAATGGCTACTATGAAGAGGCTTGGTGCAAGCTACTCTGTTTCTCAAAACTCAGTGGTTGCCCTGGCTTTCACTCTTTAAAGGGGTTTTCCAACAAACAAACTTAATTTTAAAGTAGATTTTATTCTCTAAGTCTTGGAATAATAATAATGTCCACATTTGGATGTGTTTTATAAAATTATCTCAGCACATGAGATTTTTTTTTTAATGTGCCCCTGCTATGTACTGTGTAATGGCCGTGTCTGACTGTGCAGGGAAATCTCCTGCACAAGGAAGACAAAAAAAGAGAATATACACACATTACAGAATGGGATCAGAGCTGATTTTTTTGTGAGATAAAACATTTCCTTGCCTGTTTTTTTTAAAAAAATGTTTTAATAATTATTTGTGATCCCGTGTTGTAATGTCTGTATACTTATTTACTTCCTTCCAGGCCCAGGAGATGTGGTATGATCAGACCATATTCCTGTATGATCAAAGAGAGCCATTAGAGAGTATATAGCAGGGGCACATTTCTAAGATTGTCTCAGCACAGGAACGTTTTTGTTTTTTTTTTTAAACACATCCAATCATAGAAATTAATATTATTATTCCAATATATATTAATTAAAAGGAACTTTATTCATGGGACAAGCTCTTTAATCCCTCTACAGGGATCTGGACTTAAACAGAGGTACTTAGGTAAGGGCCACAGAGTCAGCTGCTGTTCGGTGGCACAAGCTGACAAGAAGGATTGTCAGGAAGCTGGGTCAGATCTAGGAGGTCATGTTAGAAATAGAATAAAACAACAAGTGGGTAGTTAAATGGAAAGCGACATCAAATAAAGGAAATATCAGGTCAAAGTACAGGTGCACAGGATAGAGGCACAAACCAGGTTAGAATCTCTATTGACTGGCAGTGGGAGCTGGTTCTCTTGGATTTAAAAAGAAAAGCCTCAACCAGTGCCGACAACAGACAGAATTCAAAACAATATGATTAACCCTTTAGCTCCCAGACTGGACAGAGTCACAACCCCAGGAATAAAATAGACTTGTATCTATCAAACAGCACTGTCAACAACAGTGGGGCACCACCTAGCGGACGAAGCCCAAGCCATTACAGATGATACCCTATTCTATACAGTCCAGCCTGTGTTTGCTATACTGGAGCTCAGTGTGTTTTTTAACATCAGACTGAACTTCCATGTAGACTGGGTGACATCTACACTAACAGATCTCAGACTCCAGCAATGAATCTCACTGATCCTCAGATCCTGACAATGCAGAATCCTCTCTGCAGTTATCAGGTGTTGAGCAGCGTCTAGTTACTTCCTTACTAGAGCCCTCCAGACCCATGCTAGCACTATGCTTTTCTCATACTTACTACAATCCACTGATTACCACTGTCCATCCTATCCACAAGCTCCTATTCATCTGGAAGGAACAATGCCAGGCCTGCGGCTTGACAAGACTGCAGCAGATACAACCAGCACAGTGAGCAGTGGGGGCATATCTGCAATACTCCGATGTGACTGGCCAGCACCAAAACACATTTAAAGGTAAAATGCCCTAATTGCCCATAACAGCTTGAAGACCAACTTGAGTGGCACTAGACCTTCTGCTCCTGCAACAACCCTTCTCTGCCAGTCCCACATTTCTGCTACTCCAACTCTACATCTCTAAAGGACTCATTCTTATCTTAAACACTGAAGCATCCTTTCTGAACCATTGCCAGTACACTAATTTCGACTAACCTCACTGGCTTACCCTTTCTTAGCACACGTTCCCTATATATCTCCAGCAAATCCATAAATAACATTGTGCTGGCACAACACCTTTGCGGTCACATGTTCAAGTTAATTATTGTTACTTGACATTAAGACAGGAAATATACGATACCGCAGTTCAATCCATTTCCCGGGTAAAATGCCACTATACCGTATGCCCACAGCATAAACATATAACAAAAAATGATATAAAAGCAAACATAAAATAACATAGGGACTTGTCTAATCAATTTTACCTTAAAAAAAAAATCCGCTTGTCCTTCTCTTAGAGGAAAAGCATGGCCCTTTTTTGTAGATTTCTAGAAGTACTGAAGGACTTTACCTACTGATCATAATTTGTTAGTTAAGGATAGGCTGATAGGTGCAGCCTGTGCTGCTGCATAAAGGCTTCATCAATAGCTTTTCACTCTATACTGCACTAGATGGCATATAACTTACTAAATTTTTAAGGTCAAAGGTACATGAAGATAATTTGAGAAACAAAAGGTAGTCCAGACCAAGGGGCTTATATACTTTTGTTCCTTGATGGCAGTTGCTTTTTGTTTCTGCCCAGTACCTACTAATATTACATACATATGTTAGATAATTTTAGATTTTATTTTGGACCTAAAATGCTTTCAACTTTTTCCATCCTGCTTTGTATAAATGACTGAGTTAATAGAACAGTTCTTCTGGATTGTATTTTCAAAGGTAAACCACAAAAAAAGGAATTAAATGCAGAAAAAATTCACCAAAACAAAGGGCAACAATGTTTACCTGCCCAGGCAATAGGAACAAATGCGCATTCCTTCCCATAGTCTAGGGATGTAAACATTGTTGCCCTTTGGACTGTATTTTCATACAGACATCCTGGACCTATACTGTGTCAGTTTAAGGACATAAAAAGCTCCCTGATGCTAAAGCCTTCAACAACATGTTCAACAGATTATCTCCAATTCATCAATACTGCTCTTTTTCCCACCAATCTTCATCGGTGAGCTAAGTAAAGTGTGAGGAGCCTGATTCATTAAGAGGTGCAGGCCTCTTAATGAATCAAGTGAGGCTCAAAGTAGTGTGGTCCTCCTTGTACACCTCAATACAAATCTCACTCAAATCAGAGGTTGGAGTAAGTTTTGTGGCATAAGGATTGCTAAGGTTTTCATGCCCCATAATGCCCCTATATCGTTCTTTCTCTACCTATTTTGTCAATGCTTGGCAGAAATAATGTGTAAATGCCAAACATTGCTACAGTTTTTGTACTGTCAAGTATTGCAACTTTTCAAAACTTTTATGTCACTTTTCTGACATAAATGATTTGCTGAATTGAGTCCATTGCCTGGCGTTCAAAATGTTACAGGTACTTTAAAAATAGGGTACATGTTTAAAAGAAATAAAGCAAACCCTATATTCTGTAATTGAGTGTAGTGTAGACTGCATACAAATAGACTAGCTCCATTTTTTATTGAAAATTACTTTTAAGTAACAAACAAACTTTGTATTAAAATATCAAAGTATTAATAAAATTATATTATGAGCATGTTGGCTTCTTGTGGTGGATTTTTTGCACTCAATAGCTTGTGAATAGTATCTATGCAAACATGAAAGTAGCACATTGCTCCCACTCAATGTACATACCAAATATTAGCAGACGAGCGCTTTTGTTCTGTGTTTTATTGTTATTCCATTAGTCAGGAGTGCATAGAGTACAAATATCAATGGAAACAGAATATTTACATGGCTGCTTTATTAAATAATGACATTCAACAAAAAAATAGACTTGTGTCCCACTTATTAGAAATAAAATCTAAGCATGATTTTTTTTTGTTTCCAAAAGTTCATGTTGAAGAAGTAATGCTCCAAAACCTCTGTAAACAAATTGTCTCAGAATTTAACAATTTAATAAAAGCTGTACACTTGCATTCATTCCCGCTTTAGAAATGATGACTAATGTTAATACACACTATACATAACTGGTTGTAGGTAGCATGGTTCTGCAGAACTGTGCGGGGTCTGGGTGTTGGGGCCAAAGCTGATGCTAGTGATGGCCTTCACATACCAGGAAGGTACAGGGCACAGCTTGCTTTCTAGATTATTTGGTCCATATTTACTGTGCAGTTAAAGGGAGGCTTGTGTACCTTGCTGCAAAGACCTTTTTAGATTTATGACTGATTTCATGCATTATTATTTTGGAGGTAAACATAGGCGGGCTTTACACGTTGCAACATTGCTAGCAATTGCTAGCGATGTCCAGCGCGATAGCACCCACCCCTGTCACAGATGCGATATGTGGTGTTTGCTGCTGTAGCGAACATTATCGCTACGGCAGCGTCACATGCACATACCTGCTCGGCGACGTCGCTGTGACTGCCGAACAATCCCTCCTTCAAGGGGGAGGTGCATTCGGCGTCACAGCGACGTCACCACAACATCACTAATCGACCGGCCAATAGAAGCAGAGGGGCGGAGATGAGCGGGACATAACATCCCGCCCACCTTCTGCCTTCCGCATTGCCGTTGGGACGCATGTAAGGAGATAATTGTCGCTCCTGCGGGTTTACAGACAGCGATGTGTGGAGCTGCAGGAACGACAAACAACAGCGTACCTGCGGTCGAACCGACATTATGGAAATGAACGACGTTACACAGATCAGCGATATTGTACGATTCTGTGCTTGTTCATCGTCGCACCTAGGATTTACACTTTGCGATGTCGCTACCAGCGCCGGATGTGCGTCACTAACGACGTGACCCCGACGATATATCGGTAGCGATGTCGCAACATGTAAAGCCCCGCTAATACTGTAGGAATGCGCATCCTCATTCAATATATAATTATACAAGACTCAGGAATACTTCAACCCCGTCACCACCCGGCAATTTTTCATTTTTTATTTTCGTATTTACCTCCCCTTCTTCCAAGAGTCATAACTTTTTTTATTTTTCTGTCAATATAGCCATATGAGACCTTTTTTGTGAGACGATTTGTACCTTTGAATGACACCATTCATTCTGCCACATATTGTACTGAAAAACGGGAAAAAAATCCAGGTTTCGTGAAATTGTACAAAAAAGTGCATTTCCACATTTGTTTTTGGGTTTTTTTTATATACCAGTAAGTTTCTGGAGTTTCTGATAAACCTACACAATAAGACAGGTCACCTAAACAGTACCACATATAGAAATGTCAGAGATACAGTGAAGGCCAAAAGTATTGGCACCCCTGCAAATCTGTCAGATAATACTCAGTTTCTTCTTGAAAATGATTGCAATCACAAATTCTTTGGTATTAATATATTCATTTATTTTGCTTGGAATGAAAAAACACAAAAGAGAATGAAACAAAAATCAAATCATTGATCATTTCACACAAAACTCCAAAAATGGGCCAGACAAAAGTATTGGCACCCTTAGCCTAATACTTGGTTGCACAACCTTTAGCCAAAATAACTGCGAACAATCGCTTCCAGTAACCATCAATGAGTTTCTTACAATGCTCTGCTGGAATTTTAGACCATTCTTCTTTGACAAACTGCTCCATGTCCCTGAGATTTGAAGGGTGCCTTCTCCAAACTGCCATTTTGAGATCTCTCTACAGGTGTTCTATGGGATTCAGGTCTGGACTCATTGCTGGCCACTTTAGTAGTCTCCAGTGCTTTCTCACAAACCATTTTCTAGTACTTTTTGAAGTGTGTTTTGGGTCATTGTCCTGCTGGAAGACCCATGACCTCTGAGGAAGACCTAGCTTTCTCACACTGGGCCCTGCATTATGCTGCAAAATTTGTTGGTAGTCTTCAGACTTCATAATGCCAGGCACACGGTCAAGCAGTCCAGTGCCAGAGGCAGCAAAGCAACCCCAAAACATCAGGGAACCTCCACCATGTTTGACTGTAGGGATCGTGTTCTTTTCCTTGAATGCCTCTTTTTTTTTTCCTGCAAACTCTATGTTGATGGCTTTTCCCAAAAAGCTCTACTTTTGTCTCATCTGACCGGAGAACATTCTTCCAAAACGTTTTAGTCTTTCTTAGGTACGTTTTGGCAAACTCCAGCCTGGCTTTTT
The DNA here is from genome assembly GCF_048569485.1 of Anomaloglossus baeobatrachus. Lineage (NCBI taxonomy): Eukaryota > Metazoa > Chordata > Amphibia > Anura > Aromobatidae > Anomaloglossus > Anomaloglossus baeobatrachus. The sequence continues at coordinate 600,205,800 of NC_134354.1, forward strand.
TATGTCTTGGGGTAAGTAGTGGGGTCTTCCTGGGTATCCTACCATACAGTCCCTTTTCATTCAGACGCCGACAGATAGTATGGGTTGACACTGTTGTACCCTCAGACGGCAAGGCAGCTTGAACTTGTTTGGATGTTAGTCGAGGTTCTTTATCCACCATCCGCACAATCTTGCGTTGAAATCTCTCGTCAATTTTTCTTTTCCTTCCCCATCTAGGGAGGTTAGCCACAGTGCGATGGGCTTTAAACTTCTTGATGACACTGCGCACCATAGACACAGGAACTTTCAGGTCTTTGGAGATGGACTTGTAGCCTTGAGATTGCTCATGCTTCCTCACAATTTGGATTCTCAAGTCCTCAGACAGTTCTTTGGTCTTCTTTCTTTTCTCCATGCTCAATCTGGTACACACAAGCACACAGGACAGAGGTTGAGTCAACTTTAATCCATTTGAACTGGCTGCAAGTGTGATTTAGTTATTGCCAACACCTGTTAGGTGCCACAGGTAAGTTACAGGTGCTGTTAATTACACAAATTAGAGAAGCATCACATGATTGTTCAAGCAGTGCCAATACTTTTGTCCACCCCCTTTTTTATGTTTGGTGTGGAAATATATCCAATTTGGCTTTATGACAATTTTTTTAAATTTTTCATTGAAGACAAATTAAATGAAGATAATAATACCAAAGAATTTGTGAATACAATCATTTTCAAGAAGAAACTGAGTATTATCTGACATAATTGCAGGGGTGCCAATACTTTTGGCTAGCACTGTAGATAGAATTATAAATTTAGAGCTCAAATTAGTACTCCTACCTTACTCGATGCATTTCTCCCCTGGATAAAGGGGATCATCAGTTGTAATATACAGACAATCATTAATATATAGTTAAATATAGCATAGTATAAAACAGGAAAGCACAAAAATAAAGTACTTGTGTGAAAAGGAATAAAGCTGCACGCCTAAAAATTCAGTGTTGACATGATTGCATATGGGCTAGTCTTCCTCATCATTTTCTCTGCAACCATGATCGCTAAATACCTTTTTGGTGAGACATATACCTAATCTTTTTCCTACATGTATTTGGCATAACTGACTCCATTTATCTTAGAACATGTTAGCAAGATGTTTTGTTCATCTTCTTTATACCTATACTGCTACCTGCTTATTGTTGACTAATGTCCCACAGCACAAGCACTTTATTTTGGTACTTTTAAGCAACATTTTAGTGAATACTATATAAAAAAACAGCTAGGCTGTGTGGGTTTCCTTTATGCCTTTTCACACAAGCATTTTATTTTTATGCTTTCAAGTGGTTTCCTGTTTTACACTATGCAATATTGAATTACACATACCAATGTTTTGCTATATAGGTCTCCTGAAGAAGCCTTTTATCTAGGCAAGAAACAAGCTGAGTAAGATAGGAGAACTCATTTGAGCTCTCAATTAATAATTCTATCATTGGCATTTCTATATGTCTTTTAGGTGCCCTGTCGTATTATTTAATAGTTTTATTAAGAACTCCAGAAACTTACTGTACGCATTAACATTCTATACCCTGCATCAGGGATATACTAGAGAAAGGGAGAGATGGTCTCCGAGGAGCGGGGGTATCAACTGCGCATTAATAGGGTGCAAACCTCTGTGGCCAGGTAGACCTCAATGTCAAAGTGCAGTATGGTTAGTGGTCTCCTTCCTCACCCACCCCTATTGCTTTAATTCACATTTTATTTGTAGTATCATGTGTACTTTTTTCTTTTTTTTATCTATTTTTGGCATTTTTTAATATATACCACTAAATCAATGTTTTATAAGTATTTTTTGTAAGATAGACGTACCATATTTACTTATACCATCAACTTTGCCATACTAAAGTTAAATAATCTAAGTGGTGAAAGAAAAATCTGAAATTTGTAAAGAAAAAAATAATTTTGTGTTGCCATTTTCCAAGACGTGTAGCATTTTCAGTTTTCAGGATCTGGGACTGTGCAAGTGCTCAGTTTTTGCATCTTGAACTGATGTTTTTAATTATATGCTTATATATGCTTCAAAAGCCCTCTGACAACAGAAATGCTGTTCTCCTGTGAATGTCGGCACTCTGCTGGTATTCACAGGAAGCGCATCATGAAAAAGACAGGAGTCATTAGCTGACCTCTTGCTGTCATAACAACCCATCAGCACCCCATGATCGCGTCACAAGGCCAACAATGGTGGCTGAGAATGCCGTGATCCCTGCCGTCGCATGTTAGATCTCACTGTCACTGTTTGAAAGTGCTATCTAAGTAGTTTAATAGGTGGTGGTACCTGTTAGCTGCAGATTTCTACTGATAAAATCAGCAGACATGTGCATGAAATAATCCTCAAGCCTGCATTAGAGACAGGTACAACCTTGGACGTATATGTACATTCAAGGTCATAGAGGGGTTAACTTCCCCGTAACACGGCAGAAGAGAATGAGAAATAGTGATGTGATAAATTTTGGCAATACAACTTTAGGCCTCCTTCACACGTCCGTGTCTCCGGTACGTGTTTGGTCCATTTCCTCACGTACCGGAGACACGGGCACATGTAGACCCATTAAAATCAATGGGTCTGCGCTCACGTGCGTGTTCTGCCATGGACCGTGTGTCCGTGTGGAGCATACATATGCCCGTGTGCTCTACACATAGACATGTCCGTTTGTCTCCAGCATCACGGGTGTCACAGGGAATGCAAACAGATCACACGGATGTGTTCCATGTGACACGCACCAGAGAAAACACACATGTCTGAGAAAAAAATAAGAAAACTTTACTCACCTTCTCCAGCCCTGCTGTCTCTGCCTTTGCTGTCGCTTGCTTCCGTACGCCGCTCATTATGCTCATTACATATTAACTTCACTGCGGCCATAAGCCGCCGCAGCGGGGAGTCGGCAGGACTAGAGACCAAAGATTAGCACCACGGACAGCAACGCCAGGGACAGGTGAGCAGAAAGTTCCTGTTCTCTGTGTGTTATTATGGATAACACACGGAGAACACACGTGTGCCATAAACACGGCTCACGGAGGGCAATACGCACCTTTGACACGTTCGTGAAAAACGTGCGTGATTTTCACGGACGTGTGAAAGAGGCCTTACATGACATTTAACGTCAAAACTACTCTGGAGACAAATCCTATTGGCAATGAAAAACTAAGCCTTTCTTAAACTACTGCTTCTGAAACTTTAAGTTGTTTCTCATTTGTAATGTGAAAACAATTAGGCTAACTTCCCATCATGAGTATTTGATACATATTTGATATTGCAGATTCTCTGAAGCATTTTTTGAGTCAATTAGCTAAATTGGGTAACGTTTTTTTCATTGCTTTTTTAGTGCGCTTTTTTACGTGATAAAACTGCTTTGTTTTGGATACTTCCTGTTACTTAGCATTGTTAAAACTTGACTGATAAAGTAATGTTTGGATTATCTGTTTGTAGTGCGATTCTGCTGCAGAAACTCACTAAAAACACATAAATGTTTTATATTTTTCCTCAGGATTTTCCTAATTTTATTCAAGTCAATGTAGAAAATAAGAAAATAAAAACAATTACTTTAGAATTGGATGATCCTGATTTAAAAAAACATACAGAAAGTCAGGTTCCAAATGATTAAAATGCAAAGTGAGCATGAAGTTTCTATAAATCTCATCTACTTTGCTATAACTGTAATACACTGCAATTTATTTTTTGCAGTGAAACTACGCAGCTTCAAAAAAAGTAATAATAATCATTGTGTGCATATAGCAATAATTGATGAAGTACAGCTGGACAGGACTCTTATAGGTTGGCTCAGTGTCTTTTTTAGTACAATAATGCACAACTTTTGGTCTTTTTTAATGAAAATGGGTTCAGAAGATAAATGGATAATGCATTTAATAATCCTTTGACTGTGACTTGGACTTTGACCAACGAAGAGTTTCAGTCATCACCCTTTTCTTTTTGAGGTTATGAAAAGGGTTAATAATTTCTATCTTCTATCACAATGATTCAAATGGCGCATAGTAGAATATTGAAAAGTTTGCAAAAAAATTGCTCATTAAATACAGACGCATTCCAGTAATAAAGTATTTAGTTTTACTACTTAAACATCTAAAAGTAAAACTTTGCCAGATCAAAAATCTTTCTATAAAACTTAATCATCAAAGTGTCTGTGAAAATCTATCATCTTAACTAGACTTCACCAGATAACATGGGATTTAATGCTGTTTTCATGCCTTCATAATATTACCCTCACTCAATAATTCTCAACTTATATTTTCATGTCATCCTGTTTAATGAAAATACTTAAAGCATCTTTGACTTCTCACGGATTTGATTTATACAGAAACTGCACAAATCTTACCATTTATTCCACCAGGACTGTAAAAGATCATGATATACATTTCATAAATAACTACAGAAGTGACATCATAAATATATATATATATATATATATATATATATATATATATATATGTATATATATAATGTGTATATATATAAATGTACTGGACTATGGGTCAAACCTAAAAGGGGAGAGGCCCAGTAATAATTCTTCAGCTCAGTTCCTGCATTAGCATGCACTCCCACAATGAGCTTTTGCTGAGCTAATGAAGCTGCATATTGTTGCTATTTCAAAATCATATCTTGCAGTTTCACCAAAGTGGATGGAGAATATAGATATTTCCTGTCCATTATGCTTATGCTTTTACTTAGCGTAAACTGACCTGCAGTGCATGTTTCCAATCCACATCATGTCAATATCTCCTGTGGGTTTGCTGATTTTTTTTGTGCAGATTTTCTCCATAGAGTTGATTTAGATGTGAAAAATCTGCAGGTAAAAAAAGACATGCAATTTTATTGCATTTTTAACTGTGCAAACACATCACAAATGCATGCAATCTGCACCTAGGTATATCAATAAAAAATTATAAAAATAAATGTTAAAACAACGCATACAAAAAACACAATGGAAAAAAAATTCATGTAACCTAACATATAATAAATGCAGAAATACAGAAATTCTGCAAAATAAAAAACACTCACCTCAAGCTCATTGTGGAAACGTAGCCTTTGTGTTTTGTTTCTACTTCTGTAACCCTTTTTTTGCCCTAAACAGTAGAGTTGAGCGCGGTTCGTGGTTCGTGGTTCTCCAGTTCGTGGTTCGAGTGATTTTGGGGGCTGTTCTAGATCGAACTAGAACTCGAGCTTTTTGCTAAAGCTCGATAGTTCTAGTTACGTTCGAGAACGTTTCTAGAAGCAAAAAGCCAAGCTAATTACTAGATGGCTTTCCGCTGTAATAGTGTAAGTCATTCTGTGACTCACACTATTATGAAATTTCAGCGTATAGTGTGCGGGAACAGCGCATTTAGATGACTGCTGCTGGGATAATGGTGATCTCCATTTTTTTTTTCCTTGTCTTCCTTCCCTAAGAGCGCGCGTTTAGTGGGGCGGGCCAGCATGTCAGCCAATTCCAGACACACACACAGCTAAGTGGACATTTAGCCAGAGAAGCAATGGCATGTAAGATAGGATGTCCATGTCACATGTCCCTGCATTATAAAAACGGGTATCTGCCCGTGAGGACGCCATTATCTGCTTTCTGCGTCTGGGTGTCAGTCACCGCTGGTGTAGCTCCTGCCTCCAATACTGCTGTGTATATTCTACACACAGCGCTATACAGAATAGTGATAGAAGTTTCTTTTAGCCCTTGTAAGGGCTAATTACAGTAGGCTCAAAGCCATAGGTGACAGTCAGGTCTGTGGAAACAGATTTTAACAGCTACAGATAAGAGCGTCTGTGTAGCTAAGGTCAGGGACTTACTCGCTACATTTCACCATTAGGAGGGATATAAAGTGAGGCTTCCTTTCATCTACACAGACCCACTGTACCATCCAGCCCTTTGCACACTCAAGCTCATTGTTACTAAGCCATTATACAAGCAAACACTGAGGAAACTTAGTGGCATCCTAAAAGTGGCTGTTGTACTCCATTTGTGCACCACTGGTGCCAAGCTATTTGCAGCACCACTGCATTGCACACTCAAACTCATTTTTACTAAGCCTTTATACTAGCAAACACTGAGGAAACTTAGTGGAATCCTAAAAGTGGCTGTTGGACTTCATTATTGTCCCACTGGTGCAAAGCTATTTGCAGCACCACTGCATTGCACACTCAAGCTCATTTTTACTAAGCTATTATACTAGCAAACACGGAGGAAACAGTGGCATCCTAAAAGTGGCTGTTGGACTTCATTAGTGTCCCACTGGTGCAAAGCTATAGGCAGCACCTATGCATTGCACACTCAAACTCATTGTTACTAAGCCATTACAATAGCAAACACTGGGGAAACTTAGTGGCATCCTAAAAGTGGCTGTTGTACATCATTTGTGCCCCACTGGTGCCAAGCTATTTCTAGCACCTCTGCATTACACCCTCCTGCTCTGTTTTTAATAAGCTATAATAATAGCAAAAAATGCTGCTACTTAGTGGCATCCAAAAAGTGGCTGTTGTACTCCATTTGTGCCCCACTGGTGCCAAGCTATTTCTAGCACCTCTGCATTACACCCTCCTGCTCTGTTTTTAATAAGCTATACTAATAGCAAAAAATGCTGCCAGTTAGTGGCATCCAAAATGTGGCTGTTGTACTCCATTTGTGCCCCACTGTTGCCAAGTCATTTCTAGCACCTCTGCATTATACCCTCCTGCTCTGTTTTTAATAAGCTACAATAGCAAAAAATGCTGCAACTTAGTGGCATCCAAAAAGTGGCTGTTGTACTCCATTTGTGCCCCACTGGTGCAAAGCTATTTCTAGCACTTCTGCATTACACCCTCCTGCTCTGTTTTTAATAAGCTATAATAATAGCAAAAAATGCTGCCAGTTAGTGGCATCCAAAAAGTGGCTGATGTACTCCATTTGTGCCCCACTGGTGCCAGGCTATTTCTAGCACCTCTGCATTACACCCTCCTGCTCTGTTTTTAATAAGCTATAATAGCAAAAAATGCTGCAACTTAGTGGCATGCAAAAAGTGTCTGTTGTACTCCATTTGTGCCCCACTAGTGCCAAGCTATTTCTAGCACCTCTGCATTACACCCTCCTGCACATTTTTGCAAAGCCATTTTAATTTAAAAGAGTGCTGCCAGTTAGTGGCATCCAAAAAGTGGCTGTTGTACTCCATTTCTGCCCCACTGGTGCCAAGCTATTTCTAGCACCTCTGCATTACACCCTCCTGCTCTGTTTTTAATAAGCTACAATAGCAAAAAATGCTGCAACTTAGTGGCATACAAAAAGTGGCTGTTGTACTCCATTTGTCCCCACTGGTGCCAAGCTATTTCTAGCACCTCTGCATTACACCCTCCTGCTCTGTTTTTAATAAGCTATAATAATAGCAAAAATGCTGCAACTTAGTGGCATCCAAAAAGTGGCTGTTGTACTCCATTTGTGCCCCACTGGTGCCAAGCTATTTCTAGCACCTCTGCATTACACCCTCCTGCTCTGTTTTTAATAAGCTATAATGGCAAAAAATGCTGCAACTTAGTGGCATACAAAAAGTGGCTGTTGTACTCCATTTGTGCCCCACTGGTGCCAAGCTATTTCTAGCACTTCTGCATTACACCTTCCTGCACATTTTTGCAAAGCCATTTTAATTTAAAAGAGTGCTGCCAGTTAGTGGCATCCAAAAAGTGGCTGTTGTACTCCATTTGTGCTCCACTGGTGCAAACCTATTTCTAGCACTTCTGCATTACACCCTCCTGCTCTGTTTTTAATAAGCTATAATAATAGCAAAAAATGCTGCCAGTTAGTGGCATCCAAAAAGTGGTTGATGTACTCCATTTGTGCCCCACTGGTGCCAGGCTATTTCTAGCACCTCTGCATTACACCCTCCTGCTCTGTTTTTAATAAGCTATAATAGAAAGAAATGCTGCAACTTAGTGGCATGCAAAAAGTGTCTGTTGTACTCCATTTGTGCCCCACTAGTGCCAAGCTATTTCTAGCACCTCTGCATTACACCCTCCTGCACATTTTTGCAAAGCCATTTTAATTTAAAAGAGTGCTGCCAGTTAGAGGCATCCAAAAAGTGGCTGTTGTACTCCATTTCTGCCCCACTGGTGCCAAGCTATTTCTAGCACCTCTGCATTACACCCTCCTGCTCTGTTTTTAATAAGCTATAATAATAGCAAAAAATGCTGCCAGTTAGTGGCATCCAAAAAGTGGCTGTTGTACTCCATTTGTGCCCCACTGGTGCCAAGCTATTTCTAGCACCTCTGCATTACACCCTCCTGCTCTGTTTTTAATAAGCTACAATAGCAAAAAATGCTGCAACTTAGTGGCATACAAAAAGTGGCTGTTGTACTCCATTTGTCCCCACTGGTGCCAAGCTATTTCTAGCACCTCTGCATTACACCCTCCTGCTCTGTTTTTAATAAACTATAATAATAGCAAAAATGCTGCCACTTAGTGGCATCCAAAAAGTGGCTGTTGTACTCCATTTGTGCCCCACTGGTGCCAAGCTATTTCTAGCAGCTCTGCATTACACCCTCCTCCTCTGTTTTTAATAAGCTATAATGGCAAAAAATGCTGCAACTTAGTGGCATACAAAAAGTGGCTGTTGTACTCCATTTGTGCCCCACTGGTGCCAAGCTATTTCTAGCACTTCTGCATTACACCTTCCTGAACATTTTTGCAAAGCCATTTTAATTTAAAAGAGTGCTGCCAGTTAGTGGCATCCAAAAAGTGGCTGTTGTACTCCATTTGTGCTTCACTGGTGCAAAGCTATTTCTAGCACTTCTGCATTACACCCTCCTGCTCTGTTTTTAATAAGCTATAATAATAGCAAAAAATGCTGCCAGTTAGTGGCATCCAAAAAGTGGCTGATGTACTCCATTTGTGCCCCACTGGTGCCAGGCTATTTCTAGCACCTCTGCATTACACCCTCCTGCTCTGTTTTTAATAAGCTATAATAGAAAGAAATGCTGCAACTTAGTGGCATACAAAAAGTGGCTGATGTGCTCCATTTGTGCCCCACTGGTGCAAAACTATTTCTATCACCTCTGCATTACACCCTCCTGCACATTTTTGCAAAGCCATTTTAATTTAAAAGAGTTCTGCCAGTTAGTGGCATCCAAAAAGTGGCTGTTGTACTCCATTTCTGCCCCACTGGTGCCAAGCTATTTCTAGCACCTCTGCATTACACCCTCCTACTCTGTTTTTAATAAGCTATAATAATAGCAAAAAATGCTGCCAGTTAGTGGCATCCAAAAAGTGGCTGTTGTACTCCATTTGTGCCCCACTGGTGCCAAGCTATTTCTAGCACCTCTGCATTACACCCTCCTGCTCTGTTTTTAATAAGCTATAATAATAGCAAAAAATGCTGCCAGTTAGTGGCATCCAAAAAGTGGCTGTTGTACTCCATTTGTGCCCCACTGGTGCCAAGCTATTTCTAGCACCTCTGCATTACACCCTCCTCCTCTGTTTTTAATAAGCTATAATGGCAAAAAATGCTGCAACTTAGTGGCATACAAAAAGTGGCTGTTGTACTCCATTTGTGCCCCACTGGTGCCAAGCTATTTCTAGCACTTCTGCATTTCACCTTCCTGAACATTTTTGCAAAGCCATTTTAATTTAAAAGAGTGCTGCCAGTTAGTGGCATCCAAAAAGTGGCTGTTGTACTCCATTTGTGCTTCACTGGTGCAAAGCTATTTCTAGCACTTCTGCATTACACCCTCCTGCTCTGTTTTTAATAAGCTATAATAATAGCAAAAAATGCTGCCAGTTAGTGGCATCCAAAAAGTGGCTGATGTACTCCATTTGTGCCCCACTGGTGCCAGGCTATTTCTAGCACCTCTGCATTACACCCTCCTGCTCTGTTTTTAATAAGCTATAATAGAAAGAAATGCTGCAACTTAGTAGCATACAAAAAGTGGCTGATGTGCTCCATTTGTGCCCCACTGGTGCCAAACTATTTCTATCACCTCTGCATTACACCCTCCTGCACATTTTTGCAAAGCCATTTTAATTTAAAAGAGTGCTGCCAGTTAGTGGCATCCAAAAAGTGGCTGTTGTACTCCATTTTTGCCCCACTGGTGCCAAGCTATTTCTAGCACCTCTGCATTACACCCTCCTGCTCTGTTTTTAATAAGCTATAATAATAGCAAAAAATGTTGCCGGTTAGTGTCATCCAAAAAGTGGCTGTTGTACTCCATTTGTGCCCCTCTGGGGCTAAGTTTTTTTAGCACCTCTGTATTACACCCTCTTGCTCTGTTTTTAATAAGCTATAATAATAGCACAAATTGCTGCAACTTAGTGGCATCCAAAAAGTGGCTGTTGTACTCCATTTGTGCCCCACTGGTGACAAGCTATTTCTAGCACCTCTGCATTCAACCCTCATGCACATTTTGCTACGCTATTTTTATAGCAAACTCAGGGAATTCCTTGCTGCATTTCATCATTAAGAGGGATAGAATGTGAGGCTTCCTTTACTGTCCTGGTACACACAGAACACGGCCACTGTACCCACCTGCCCACTTTTGGCACGCTATTTAATTTGCCCAAAGAGCTGACACTTTTTCTGCCATCCTAAAATTGTCTGGAATACTAAGTTATTGTTCCTTAGCTGCCAAGCAAGGTGCAACACATGTGCATTCTACACTCCTTTTCATTTGTGGAACGCAATAATTAACTGCAGGTAGTCCAGCCAATCTTTCACGAAGGTGCAGGTATGAATATAATGTTTCCTTCATCCATTGGTGGTTCTCTCGATGTCTGACAGCTCAACAATACCATCTGTTTGCACTTAAAAAACAAGTGACGACCTGCCAATCACACACTTCTGCTTACGGGTAACGGGGTGGAAGTTCAGTGTGAAAAAGCATGTGTGACTGCTGTCCCCACAGTCACAGAGGATGAAGAGCACGCAGATGCACGTGATGGGGCAGGCGGTGGTTGCACAGTCCCGCTAGGCCGCATTGTAGCACAGTGAAATTCCCTTTGCGACTTATGCTTCATTTTAAGTCTTGTATTTGGTGGGATCCACATTATGCAGCAAAACCACGCAACATGAAAAGCACTGTTTGCAGTTGGGTTCATAAATGATTGTTTCACTTTCCTAAAACAAACAATAAGAACTATACATTAAATTTAAATAATAGAACAATCTATTCAGTTGCCTACTGCTTGCTAAGCCCTCTGCGTAGCAGCAGTAATTGTGTGTTTGTGTGTGTGTGTGTGTGTGTGTGTGTGTGTGAAGACAACTTACTAGTGACCCATCACAAGAGCTTCCCAGTTATCTACCTAAACATAGACAAAACACATCACCCCCCCTGAATACCCTTGTTAGCTGAAGCCTCACAGATAAGGCAGATGATAACAGTGTGAATGAAAACCACACAGCTCTGCAACACAGTCATGTAAATCTTGAAAAGCAACATTCAATGCAAACATGTGTCGCTGTCCCTGTATGATTTAAACTGTACGTGACAATTTGACAGTGCAGAGGCAGCAAGTGTGATTGTCTATATAGTCATCCTACCCAGAACAGATTTGTGTTTTCATAATAAAACAAAGTGTTGCGTGCACGCATTACTGCCTAGGCACAGCCTACCGTACCCAGGTACTGTGATGTCCAGTTGCCATAAATATAGACTTTACGCTCCTATCATTGTTAACAGTTTAGACAGCACCGGAAGACTGTTGGTCTGTGGCACAGGATACTGCTCACTGGCGTTACAGTACTCCTCACCAAACTCCAAAATGACTCCCCTCACAATTGAACGAAGTGTTTCCGCTGTTGCTCCTTCCTGTGTGCCGATTTACCCCAGCCACAGCCTAACTCCAGTGTTTCGCCAACTGAGTATGCTGTGCCTGACTGTGTCATTCCTGAGGCAAAGTCTTAATTTTGGGCTACAGCGTGTGCTCGTTTGGACTGTGCCTGAGTCATTCTGCGACCTGCGGCTCAACACACTTACACAGGGCCCTGGAGCTTGACTCACTCTCGGGAGGCCACTAAAACTAACTGAACCCAACATCAGCCCCAGGTGTCTCCTTACACTGCAGTGGTGGTCCCCACTGACCGTAATACCAAGAGTGGCGTCACGAAAATACATATAAAGAAGCAACCTAAGTGTGACCAGACTCTTCCTCTATGTGGAGTCCCTGAAGGTAATGCACTAACACAACACCTGTGGGGCTTCACACTGACTGAGAAAAGCCTCTTTGCACAGGTACTTGCACTCCATGCCGGGCCTAAGTCCTGTGTTGTGCCTAGACAGCATGCTGAAGCGGATAGTCTTTTTTTCAGAAACTGTATTTCATGCTAATGAGCATGCCCAGGCACTTACTGCATCAGAGGCTAGGTCGGGTAATGAACTCTTTGGCCCTGCCCCTGATGTGGGGGGCCCATATAGACCACAAGGCATCAGGTGTCCTGACAATTTGGCCAGGCCACTCCCAACAGGCTTGCAGAGGCCCGCCCCTATGACTTGTCACCTCATTGTTGTTGGTCAGACGATGATTGTTGAGGTGTTTTGGTTGTGGCAGCCATGAGGTCATCATTCAAGTGGCAGTTCAAAATAGGACGTTAGTTATGCCACCCATGATGTGTCACTCTGCTTTTTTCTCCAGGAGGGGCATTGTGGTCCATCCTGGTTTGGGGCGGACCCAGGTTATAAAACGGGCTGAAGCAAACAAGAAGGTTCCCAGTCTTCTATTATGCTCCGAAAGAGCACACCTCCATGTGATGAACCCATTGCAGCTTTAGGCCAGAGGTAGGCAGGGATAGGTCATCGATGCAGGCCACCACCACAGTTGGTAACGCAGAATGTTTAAGAACAGCTCCTGTCCTACCAGTCCTGCTAGTGCAGCCCAGTGGCATAAACAGGCCTGCTGCTGCTGATGCATCTGCTGTCCACAGGTGTGTCCCCTACGCACACGGACAGCGTAACCAATGGCCCCTGTGTTGTTAACAGGGAGTTCCAGGGCTGGGTGGTCGTGTGGACCCTGTCACGCTAACAGGGCTCCAAGTCTCCAGATCTGAGTGGCGTCTAACTCGGTTCAGGCTACTATTTGTTTGAGAATCAACCTGCTCTGTATCCTCCACCTAACCTTCCAGTTGCCAACCTCTCCTTTTCCATCTGTGAGCACGGTGGACACCGAATGGCGATTGGGATAGCTACCTTTCTCTTTCTTTTCTTCTTAATTTTTTTATATAGCGGTAACATAGTATATTCCACCTTATCCAAATCTGCCAGTCCCACCATACCAGATGTTGATTCTTCAGCAAATGTTAATGTTGCTTAACCACCAAATCCACGGACACAAACTTTTTTACCCTTTCCAACACACCTGTTCCCCTTTCCACCAACATCTGTCCTTTTTCAACTCAGTTTGTATATGACCAAAAATGCAACTCTGCAGAGACACCATACTCTACGCCATCTCAGCACAGCAGCCAGCCCTCGGTCCCTCAGATGTGGACAAGTAAGACCATTTCCTCCTATCGATGAAAAAGCGTTGAGATTCACTCTGTGCACCACTGGTGTTTAGTGGAAAAGCAGATGTAAGATTGCGTACCACCTTCTGCTGATACTCCTGCATACGTGCGTCCCTTTCTATGGCAGAAGTTATTTCGCAAAATTTTGTGTTGTACCGGGGATCTAACAGTGTGGCAACCCAATAGTCAGCATGACTTGGAAATCGTACAATCCGAGGGTCATGTTGTAGGTAGTGCAGCAAGAAGGCACTCATGTGTCTTGAGCATCCAGGAGGACCAAGTCCTTGGTGTGTTGGTCGCGGAGAGGTGAGAATCGTGCCTCCTTCCTCTGCCTTCTCCCCACAACCTCGCACAACCGAAATGTGAGCAGGCTCTCACTAATCTGCTGAGTCTTCCATGCCCATCGCCAGTTCGTCCTCCATTTCTTCCTGGGCTCCTGCACTTTCCTCAACTGTTTTGCTGATACTATGCGCCCTTGATAATCCCTCTCCCCAACCATACCATGACTGCCGTCAAGGTGCCGCTGACCGTCTTGACCTTGTAGATCTTGTTATCCCTTCCGCATATGACTCCTCCAGTACTTCCTCCCTTGCTCTTGGACCAACACCTGACTCCGAATAATGCTTACAGTGTGCTCCATCATGTAGATGACCAAAATTGTCACGCTGAGAATGTCATCGCCAGTGTTAAACATCTGCGTCGACATTTGTTAACTGTGTAGAACGATGCATATGTTCTTGATCTGACACCACTCCAGCAGCGTGATCTGCACCACCCTGGATCAAGTTAGCCCAGGGTATACATCATAACGTATTTCAGCTGGGCTCTGCGGTGCTGCCACAAATGCTGCAACATGTGCAGATTCAAATTCCTGCGTGTCGGAACATCGCATTTCAGACGTTTAACCGCCAGACCTTAAGACTTCAGGAGCGATGAAAGTTGTTGAGCTACTGGGTGCGAACAATGGAAGTGAGCACATAGCGAGCGCACCCGCTGTACAAGGCCATGTAGGCCGGGATGTTGTTTTAAAAACTGCTGGAGAATCAGATTAAACACTTGAGCCATACAAGTCACGTATGTCACATTGGCCTGACGAAGGCACGCTGCCATGTTTGCATCATTGCCGCACACGGCTGTTAAGTCACCACCTTAGTCCGCTACGTCACTTTGTACTCCTGTTGCAAGGTGACAACTGGGCTCACCCACTGGGCTTGACATATGCAGAACCAATGGCTGAATGCAGGTGGTGGGTATCTCACAGATGAAGTACCATCATTCAGCTACAACCAATGGGAAGACACAAAACCCTTTTTTAGCCCCCCCCCCCGTCTGAAGACCACTGCCAGATATAGCTATGAACCTATTCTGTTCCTCTTCCTCAATTAATGTTTTGACCCTGCATGACTACTATTCTCTGGAACTGCAGCCTTCCACAGGTATTGATCAACTTGGGCCCTGTGTCATTCAAAATCACTGTATAGGGGTTAAAGGGTTTCAGGTTTCTGGGGGTCCAGCTTGGTGAGTGGGTTCCCTCTAGCCTATCCTTTACAGCCCGTCTGAGTGTGTCGATCCAGGCAGGCATTACACCGTGCCCTCGACAGAAGGACATGTAGGCCAGGATAGTGTTTTAAAAATTCGTTCGGGTTCGTTGTGGGACCTCATTTGGATTAAGTTGGAACTGGGTGTTTTTGAGGTTAATAAACGGGGGAAAGAGAGTGCGTTTTTTTGTATTTTATTTCAAACAAAGGATTTTTTTGATGTTTGTGTTTATTTCTTTTTACTTACAGATTAGTAATCTAGTAATCTCATAGACACCTCCCATTACAAATCTAGAGCTTAGTGGCCTCTGTGAGCTGGCATTAATCCATGATATTTCCCCGATTGCCATTGCACCAGGGCAATCAGAATGAGCCAGGTAAAGTGCCTGGATTATTGCAGTGTAATGGGTATGATGATTATGGGTGGCTGCAGGCTGCTATTTTTAGGCTGATGGGCCAAAAACCTTGGGTCTCCCCAGGCTGAAAATACTAGCCCCCAGATATCTGCTTTATCATGGCTGGATATCAAAATTTGGGGGACCACATGTATTTTTTAAAATATTTATTTAATTTAAAAAATAAGCTACATGGGTTCCCTCTTTTTTGGTACACAGCCAAGATAAGCGCAGGTCTAGGGGCTGCAGCCAGTTGCCGTATGCTTTATATGTGCTGGGTATCATAACATAGAGGGACCCTATGCTAATTGTTTTGTTTATTTATTCTTATATTATAGAAATACACAATGTCTGTGATTCCAAGCAGTCAGATACGCTGTCACAAAGGGTAGGGGCGCAGTCTGACTGCAGCCAATCACAGATGCCGTGACTGCTAGTGGGTGGAGGAAGTAGTAAATATGTATGAGGGATTATTAGTGTTCCCAGAAATAGTGTTACAGCCCACAGGAGATTCGGTAAGTATAATGTATCATGCACATGCTCCAATCCCCCTAGACATTTCCACCACGATTTTAAAGTGCATGATTCGGGTCCCCATAAACTTATATTTGGATTCGCGTCTGCCCGATTTCCAGAAATAATTCCACTTCTGAATCTTTTTTTTTTTAAAAAAAAAATAAATAAATAAAACAAACAAATATCTGGTTGGACCCGCCGATTCCGTACATCTGTGGGTTCGCCCATCACTACTGGCACAAGAAACACAGACAATGTACTGTAGTAATACTAGAATCGATAAAGGTACTGACTCAGGCAACATGTTACTTATGCATCTATAATATTGACATTTAACCCCTTAACGACCGCCAATACGCCTTTTAACGGCGACAAATTAGGGTTCTTCTTCCGATCCGCCGCATTTTAACGGCGGTCGGAAAAAAGGGTCTAGCGCCCCCCAGAGTCAGAAAAATTCCGGTGTCTCAGCTGCCGGGGGTAGCTGAGACCCTGGAGATCATGATTCTGGCCGGTTTTTCCGGTCCCCGCTCACCTGATGACCGGTATACACCGTATACCGATGATCAGGTTACAGTAAATGACCGCGCCGGTAAAAAATCATTTATCTCCCATCTGGCATAAACAAACATGTCAGATGGGAGATAAATATCATCCCCGGGTCCTCTCTGGTCCCCCGGTGTCGCCAAAGTGTCCCCCCACCCCCCCTTCCTCCCGATAATCTAACATGGCGCCGCACATACCGGCGCGCACAGCAGCGCTCCGGCCGCATTTCCCCCTTTCCTTTGGTTTCTGTCGCATGTGCTATGACACATAAGACAGAAACCTGCTCTCCAGGCCCTGCCAAGTCACCCCCTATTTCCACCCCAGTGTTCCCCGGTGTCCCCCGTACCTGTCGGAGCGCTGATCCCCCGTGGCCCCCTCCTCCGGCTCCTTCTCAGCAGACGCCGGTCACATGTGCAGAGCGCGGCTGTCAGCTTCCTGTGTTCAGGACGCTGGCTGCTGCTGCTGCTGCTCGGCAGTCTGCAGCTGTGACCCGGGGAGGGTGGGTGCAAATTCTTTGCACCCACTCTCCTCAAATGGAGGGTCTGCACTCCTAGAAAAAGGGGGACACGTTCCCTGAATGTGTCCCCCATATTCTAGAAGGTCCAGAATCGCCGCGGGACTTTCACAATGGATTACAGGGATCCGATTTTTTTTTCTTTTCAATAAATTGGCCAAAAGAGGGAATGTTTTTGGGGAGTGTTTTTTCAAATAAATTTTTTTTTGTTGTCAATTTTTTTTTTTATTACTGTCAATTAGTTATGTCTGGTATCAAATAGACGCCGTGACATAACTAATTGCTGGGCTTGATGCCAGTTGACATTACACATCTGGTATCAACCCCATTTATTACCCCGTTTGCCACCGCACCAGGGCGCGGGATGAGTTGGGGCGAAGCGCCAGGATTGGCGCATCTAATGGATGCGCCACTTCTGGGGCGGCTGCGGCCTGCTATTTTTAGGCTGGGAAGAGTCCAATAACCATGGCTCTTCCCACCCTGAGAATACCAGACCCCAGCTGTCAGCTTCACCTTGGCTGGTGATCTAATTTGGGGGGACCCTACGTTTGTTTTTTTTTTTAATTATTTATTCATAAATAATTAAAAAAAAACACAAAACAGCTTGGGGAGCCCTCCAAATTGATCACCAGCCAAGGTGAAGCTGTCAGCAGTGGTTTGCAGGCTACAGCTGTCTGCTTTACCCTAGCTGGCTATCACAAATAGGGGGGACCCCACGTCATTTATTTTAATTATTTTTTTTGGGCTAAATACAAGGCTAGGCACCCTTTAGTGCCTCATGAAAGGCACTAAAGGGCGCCAGCTTAGAATATGCAGGGGGTGGGACGTTATATATGTTTGACATCTATCCATTCATCCATTGTAGCATTTTAGGCTAAGCGCCCACAATCGGGGTTTGCAGCGTTTTTGTCGCAGTGTTTTCCCTGCGTCCATAATGCTGTGTTGTGCAGTAGAAGCACAGTGGAAGGATTTTTAGAAATCTCATGCCCACTGTGCTTCTTTTCTCCGCAGCATAAACTGACCTGTGGCGCAGCTTCCCGAGCCTCAGCATGTCGATTTATGCTGCGGAGATGAATGTTCTGTGCAGGTAGAATAGAGCTAAAGTCCATAGCAGCCTGAACCCAAATCATGGGCATGGGCAGCTGCGTTCTCCCGTGGACAACACTCACATCTCTGCAGGAAGGCTGACACTGGGTACTAGACGCCGTGTCGCTGGATCATGGCCAAATAGCCTAACAGTCAGAAATTTGTTGCTACAGCAACATTTTTGTGAAGTACCTGTGGATTCAAAATGCTTACTATACTCCTGAATAAAATCCAGTTTCCAAAATGAGGTTACTTGTGGGGTTTTCTGCTGTATAGGTACCCAAGAGGCCCTGCTAATGTGACATGGTGCGTGCAATTTATTTCAACTTTTCAAAAATTCAAATGGTGCTCCTTCCATTCCAAGCCTTCCCATTAATCCAAACAGAGGTTTTTGGCCACATATGGGGTATCCCTGCGCTCACAAGAAATTGGATAACAACCTGTGGGGTCCACGTTTTGTTGTTACATAGTTACATAGTTACTTAGGTTGAAAAAAGACCTAGGTCCATCTAGTTCAACCTTCCTCCACCAGTTCTACATTTAGTCACTAAAGGCCCCGTCACACAGAGATAAATCTTTGGCAGATTTGTGGTTGCAGTGAAATCATGGACATATTGTTCCATTTGTACACAGCCACAAACCTGGCACTGATTGTCCACAATTTCACTGCAACCACAGATCTGCCGCAGATTTATCTCTGTGTGTGACAGGGCCTTTAGTCATTTATAATCAACAATGTTTTGTGTATTGAGGAAATCATCCAGCCCTTTTTTAAAAGCTGTTATAGTATCTGCCATTACTACCTCTTGTGGTAGGGCATTCCACAGTCTGACTGCTCTAACTGTAAAGAACCCTTTCCTATTTAGCTGTTGGAATCGCTTTTCTTCCACTCGCAGTGAGTGCCCCCTGGTCCTTCGTACTGTCTTTGGAAAAAATAAGTCATGTGCCAGTCCTTTATATTGACCACACATGTATTTATACATATAAATGAGATCTCCTCTGAGACGTCTTTTTTCTAAGCTAAACATATCTAACTTTTTCAACCTGTCATCATATGGGAGGCCTTCCATTCCTTGTAATAGTCTAGTTGCCCGCCTTTGAACTGACTCTAACTTCTGAATGTCCTTTTTAAAATGTGGAGCCCAAAACTGGATCCCGTATTCCAGATGTGGCCTTACAAGTGATTTATAGAGGGGTAACAATACGTTGGGATCACGGGATCTAATCTCTCTTTTTATACACCCTAAAATCTTGTTTGCTTTAGCAGCTGCTGCTTGACATTGAGTGCTGCTGCTCAGCTTATTTGTAATAAGAATACCCAAGTCCTTCTCCTGTTCTGTAGTCCCGAGTTTACTTCCATTTAATGTATACGCAGCTATAGGATTACTCCGTCCTAGGTGCATTACTTTACATTTATCAACATTAAATCTCATTTGCCAAGTATCTGCCCATTCTGACATCTTATCCAGATCTTTTTGTAATATTGTACTATCCAGGTCAGTTTTTAATATCCTACATAGTTTGGTGTCATCGGCAAAGACTGACACTGTACTATCAATCCCATCCACAAGGTCATTAATAAAGAGATTAAAAAGAATCGGTCCAAGCACAGATCCCTGCGGCACCCCACTGCTGACTATAGCCCATTTAGAGAATGTACCATTTATGACTACTCTTTGTTTCCTATCTTTTAGCCAATTCCTTACCCAGTTGCATATTGTGTCCCCTAGTCCTTGCTTCTGAAGCTTTAGTATAAGGCTTTTATGTGGTACAGTATCAAATGCCTTTGCAAAGTCCAAATAAATCACATCAGCTGCATTACCAATATCCAGGTTTGAACTTACCCCCTCATAGAACCCCAACAGGTTGGTTAGACACGACTTATCTTTCATGAATCCATGCTGTTTGTCAGTTATCATATTATTTTCTGCAATATATTTTTGCATGTCATCCCTTAAAATGCCCTCAAAAACTTTGCATACTACTGATGTCAGGCTTACTGGACGGTAGTTGCATGGATCTACCCTCTTACCTTTCTTAAATATCGGTACCACATCAGCAATCCTCCAATCCTGAGGCACCAACCCTGTTACAAGTGAGTCTAAAAAGATGAGATACAGCGGTCTGTCTATTACGGAGCTCAATTCCCTCAATATTCGTGGATGAATGCCATCTGGCCCTGGGGATTTGTCAATGTTGCCCCTTGAAAAAGTGAGAAATGTGATGCTAAAGAAACCTTTTTGTGAAAAAAATGAAAATTTTCAATATGGCAACCTAAGCTTATCAAATTCTGTGAAGTATTCGTGGATTCAAAATGCTCAATATACACCTAGATAAAAGCCTTGAGGTGTCTTGTTTCCAAAATGGGGTCACTTGTGGGGGACCTCTACTGTTTAGGCACTTTAGGGGCTTTCCAAATGCGACATAGTGTCCACTAATTATTCCAGCCAAATGTTCAGTCAAATGGCACTTTTTCCCTTCCGAGCCCTGCTGTGCACCTAAACAGTTGATTTCCACCACACATAAGGTATCAGCATACTCAGGAGAAATTGCACAATAAATTTTATGCTGCTTTTTTTCCATTTACTCTTGTTAAAAAAAAAGCTATGTGGTTGAAGTAACAATTTTGTTTTATTTTCACAGCTCAACGTTATAAACTTCTGTGAAGCACCTGGGGGTTCAGGGTACTCACCAAACATCTAGATAAATTCCTTGAGAGGCCTAGTTTCCAATATGGGGTCACTTGTGGTGTTGTTTTGCTGTTTACGTACCTTAGGGGTCCTCCAAATGCGACATAGTGCCTGCAATCTTTTTCAGCCAAATTTCCTTTACAAAATTCAAATATTGCTCCTTTCGTTCCAAACCCACCTATTTGTCCATACAAAGGTTTCAGACCACATGTAAGGTATCACCGCACTCAAAAAAAAGTGGGTAACAAAGATTTGGGTCAAATTTTTCGAATTACCTCTTGAAAAAGTGAGAGAATTGATGCTAAAGCAACAATTTTGAGAAAAAAAATGACAATTTTCAATATGACAACGTAACGTTATCAAAATCTGTGAAGTACCTGTGGGTCCAAAATGCTCAGAATACCCCTCGATAGAAGCCTTAAGGGGTCTAGTTTCCAAAATGGGGTCACTTGAGGGGGGTTCCTGCTGTTTAGGTACCTTAGGGGATCTGTAAATGCAACATGGTGCCCGCAATCTGTTTCAGCCAACTTTGCTTTCCAAAATTCAAAAAATGCTCCTTTCGTTCCAAGCTCTCCCATTTACCCAAACAAAGGTTTCTGACCACATGTGGGGTATCAGCGTGCTCATAAGAAAGTGGGTAACAAAGTGTGAGGTCCAAGTTTTGGTGTTACCTCTTGAAAAAGTAAGAAAATTAGTGCTAAAGCAACATTTTTAGGTAAAATGTTAAATTTTATTTTTTTTCATTCCACATTACTTTAGTTCCTGTGAAGCACCTGAAGGGTAAATAAACTTCTTGAATGTGGTTTTGAGTACCTTCAGGGGTGCAGTTTTTAGAATGGTGTCACTTTTGGGTATTTTCTGTCACCTAGGCCTCTCAAAGTCACTTCAAATGGGATGTGGTCCCTAAAAAAATGGTTTTGTAAATTTTGTTGAAAAAATGGGAAATTGCTGATGAACTTTGAACCCTTCTAACTTCCTAACCTCAAAAAATTTTGTTTCAAAAATTGCGCTGATCTAAAGTAGACAAGTGGGAAATGTTATTTATTAACTATTTTGTGTGACATACAGTGCCTACAAGTAGTATTCAACCCCCTGCAGATTTAGCAGGTTTGATAAGATGCAAATAAGTTAGAGCCTGCAAACTTCAAACAAGAGCAGGATTTATTAACAGATGCATAAATCTTACAAACCAACAAGTTATGTTGCTCAGTTAAATTTTAATAAATTTTCAACATAAAAGTGTGGGTCAATTATTATTCAACCCCTAGGTTTAATATTTTGTGGAATAACCCTTGTTTGCAATTACAGCTAATAATCGTCTTTTATAAGACCTGATCAGGCCGGCACAGGTCTCTGGAGTTATCTTGGCCCACTCCTCCATGCAGATCTTCTCCAAGTTATCTAGGTTTTTTGGGTGTCTCATGTGGACTTTAATCTTGAGCTCCTTCCACAAGTTTTCAATTGGGTTAAAGTCAGGAGACTGACTAGGCCACTGCAACACCTTGATTTTTTCCCTCTTGAACCAGGCCTTGGTTTTCTTGGCTGTGTGCTTTCTGTCGTTGTCTTGTTGGAAGATGAAATGACAACCCATCTTAAGATCCTTGATGGAGGAGCGCAGGTTCTTGGCCAAAATCTCCAGGTAGGCCGTGCTATCCATCTTCCCATGGATGCGGACCAGATGGCCAGGCCCCTTGGCTGAGAAACAGCCCCACAGCATGATGCTGCCACCACCATGCTTGACTGTAGGGATGGTATTCTTGGGGTCGTATGCAGTGCCATCCAGTCTCAAAACGTCACGTGTGTGGTTGGCACCAAAGATCTCGATCTTGGTCTCATCAGACCAGAGAACCTTGAACCAGTCTGTCTCAGAGTCCTTCAAGTGATCATGAGCAAACTGTAGATGAGCCTTGACATGACGCTTTGAAAGTAAAGGTACCTTACGGGCTCGTCTGGAACGGAGACCATTGCGGTGGAGTACGTTACTTATGGTTTTGACTGAAACCAATGTCCCCACTGCCATGAGATCTTCCCGGAGCTCCTTCCTTGTTGTCCTTGGGTTAGCCTTGACTCTTTGAACAAGCCTGGCCTCGGCACGGGTGGAAACTTTCAAAGGCTGTCCAGGCCGTGGAAGGCTAACAGTAGTTCCATAAGCCTTCCACTTCCGGATGATGCTCCCAACAGTGGAGACAGGTAGGCCCAACTCTTTGGAAAGGGTTTTGTACCCCTTGCCAGCCTTGTGACCCTCCACGATCTTGTCTCTGATGGCCTTGGAATGCTCCTTTGTCTTTCCCATGTTAACCAAGTATGAGTGCTGTTCACAAGTTTAGGGAGGGTCTTAATTAGTCAGAGAAGGCTGGAAAAAGAGATAATTAATCCAAACATGTGAAGCTCATTGTTCTTTGTGCCTGAAATACTTCTTAATACTTTAGGGGAACCAAACAGAATTCTGGTGGTTTGAGGGGTTGAATAATAAATGACCCTCTGAATAAACTTTTCACAATTTAAAAAAAAAAATAAAAAAAGAAATAACATTCTTTTTTGCTGCAGTGCATTTCACACTTCCAGGCTGATCTACAGTCCAAATGTCACAATGCCAAGTTAATTCCGAATGTGTAAACCTGCTAAATCTGCAGGGGGTTGAATACTACTTGTAGGCACTGTAACTCTCTGGTTTATTGGCATAAAAATTAAAATTTTGAAAATTGCAAAATTTTTACTTTTTTTGTCAAACTTCAGATTTTTTCACAAATAAAATAAAAAAAATCATCATAAATTTACCTCTAACATGAAGCCCAATATGTCACGAAAAAACAATCTCAGAATCACCGGGATCCATTGAAGCGTTCCAAAGTTATAACCTTATAAAGTGACACTGGTCAAAATTGCAAAAAATGGCCTGGGCATTAAGTGCAAAACTGGCTTCGTCCTTAAGGGGTTAAATGACTGTCAGAGATTGACATCAACATTCAAATTATTAAATTGAGCCAGTTGGTGCAAGCACCGGTCTCTGCAGTTACAGACAAATGCCAGCTGTGTAACTCAGCCACTATCTTTTATGGACTGAAGCAGGCTCAGCTCCTGAAGTAGATTCATACTTTGCTTAGCACCTAATACTGAAAATGTACATCATAGGTCATTAAGCAAATAAGGGTGGTTTGAAATACAACATTTTTAATAAATGACTAATTCTTCTTCCACTTGAATCCACTATTGGCTTTGACTTAAAAAAGTGCATCAAAATATGCATTAATATTTTCAATAAAATGCTGTGTCTGTGAAACCCCTTTTATCGTATTCATGGCAGTTTTGTTGCAAAAGTTTTTATGACTGTCCCATTCATTTGAAAAAGACAGCAGAAATTAAATCATTAAGTTAACTTTCTCCGGATAATTCAACAAAACACATGTTTAAAATAATATAAAATCTAATAAAGCCTTCAGAGAGTTAACATTGATTAAAAAACTGCTCTTAAATAGAAACACATAGTGTAAAAACACAGGATCTCCAAGATTTACTTTCGTTTAATAGATGACAAATATTCAGTGACTCTTAAATTTCTGCTCTCTTGACAGCAATTATTTGATGAAGAAAAATCTAAAAAATTTGCAAACTAGCATCATTTTTCTTAATGCATAAAAATAAGCAAATACCAATATACATTTTTAACATGGTTGTATAACATTCTAAATTTACTCTAACACATGGGCATTCAGACTTACTAGTTTTTGAGATACTAAATGGAAGTTTGTAGTCTCTCACTTAATAAATCTTTTTTTAAGGAAATAGATTCACAGCTTACAAATTACCTTTCTCCAGTTCGGGCATTTCAACTGGCTACATCAAGTAATAGTGGCTGCAATGCTGAGTAAAATGTTTTATTTTATTTCTACTCTCTTATACAAAGATATTAGTTTGTTAAGTTAAAGCTATAATTTATGTTGTGGTTCAGCTAGGAATCACCAGAGATTTGTTTCTGGGGGCATATACGTCTTTCCCTGCATAAGGTTGACCAATCATAACCAAGTTGCATCATACTAAGAAGACCAGAACAAATCATATCTTCAACATATTTAAAAAGATATATATATATATATATATATATATATATATATATATATATATATATATATATATATATATACTGTATATATCACATATACAATGGTTAAATTACCTCCTTTTAACCTTTTAATAAAGGACTGGGCCGGCCGCGGGCCACACATGTGCTGTTCTACTTTGCTAAGGAGACTCCATGTGCAGACATGGCTTTGGATGGAGTGCATGACTCTTATTTGCTGCTTCAGGCCAGTTCAACCCCTGCTGCCTTTTGTTAATGCCGTAGAATAGTAGGACACGCAACACCAGAGTTCACTTGGCTATCCATTTTTTGTTTATTGCTATGCTTCCCACCATTATGACAGACCTTTCTCTCTTTGTGGGATACTACTCTTTGTTTTGTCCCCCGCTATTTTGAGCCTAGCCCCAAATATTCTGGGGTCTGCACCTCCTTCTCCCTAATACATCTTCACGCACTTCTGGGCCTTGATGGCTTCTCTCGACTGATGACTCTCTAAGCCAATTGGGGTGAGCAGTAGGCCCTGGACCTCTAGAGGTTACCTTGAGGTACCCCGAGTCCACGTCTTCTAACTTTGATACCAGTTTTTTGACTGACTTCCTCTCTTCCCTCTCCTAACTTTACGCCCTGCCATATGTTACTTCTCCCTTTTACTAATTTTATTCTATCTTATCTAATCTATTCTAAAACTCACTCTTCTACCACCGGCTAACCCGACCACTAGATGACAGCATTTGGCAACCTGATAAAATCTCCTATTCCTGCTACATGCAGAACCTATTCCTCTCTAATAACACTGAAACACATGAATAACACTTCTCACATGAATCTATAATATTCAAAAGTAACACATGTGACATAGCACATTTGTATCATAAGGCATTGCCCACTTGTTACATTTACACATTGAAAAATCATGAAATAAAGAAAATGAAAAAATAAAACAAAAAAAACCCTATGATTTATCAAAACATACATGTATTTACATATCTGCAGTAATTTATATGCTGGAAGAAATAGATCAACATACCAGAACTGGCATTTTTTTGTTTTCACACTTCCCTACACATAATAACAAGTGATAAAAATGTCATACATTCCCCAGAATGTTATAAATAAAACATAGAGCTCCACATGCTTGCTTTAACTCCTAATACAGATCTATTGATAGGACAATCAAAAAGTTAACCAACTAACAAAGCACATAAACTTTTTGTTACAAGATTATACATTTCTTTAGCTACTAAAATATAAAAAGAAAAAACTTTACAACTTAAGTGTTGCTGTAATTACACTAACCTGGAGAATTATATTGCCATGTAATTGTTAACACCATAAATATAAACTCCCTAAACAAAGACAGAATTGTATTTTTATAAAACATTTCTCCCCTCTTGGAATTTTTTTCTCATTTTTCTTTACAGTATATGGTAAAAATGAATGTTGTCATTCAAAACTACAACTTACTCCTCAAAAAAGTAAAGAAAATGAAAAAAATACTGATGCAAAAATTTAAAAGTTATATAACTGTTAGTTTAACAGGAGCAAAAAAAAAACAATCAAAAGTTAGAACAAGAAATTACTTAGTCTTTAAAGGAATTCAGACTAGTATCTATAACAATAAACATTTTATACCATCCACATTAATAGTGAAATTTCTCTGTAATACTCTAAAACAGCAGTAAAGTGTATCTTCTATAATGCTGGTACTCCTGAGAATAAGGCAAATATACATGTTATATAAGGAACATGAAAATTGATTGTGGTTTATAATTTTTTCATTTTTCACCCAATTTAATATACTTTAACATTTTAAATCCTCTAACATCCCCTTTAATATTACATAGTGTCTTCAAGTTGCATTTCATTAAATGTATTAGTTAATTTAATGAGATGTACTTAAACATCATTGTATACAACTTTATAGCATGTATGAATATTTTTTATTGATAACCTTATCTACTTCAGAAGGTTCATATTTTTTTTATTAAAGTATAAAAGTTCTAATTTTTTTCTGTATTATCTTTTTTTTCACAAAATATAACAATGGTTCATTATCCTTTCTATTGATTTGGCATCCTAAGCTCAGAGCTTTTCAAGTCTTATAATCAAAATCAATTATTTTCTCTAGCTTATGCTAAAACTAAGAAAAGAGAACAATGCCTATAGTAGAAATGCATTCAAACCACATGAGATGTTTATACGCATACCTTTGAACTAATTCACCTCAACAGATAAGTAATAAGAAAACCATTCCTAACGTCATTTAATTATGTTACAAAAACAATTCTTGTATTTTATAAAATCATTCTTGCTTTTATTAAACTGTCTGGTGGTAGATAGGGATGAGCTATACCGAACAGTAAAGTTCAGGGATCCTACTGGACACCAGGTGTCCGGGCCTTGGATCTGAATATGGATATTCAAAAAAGTATGTGCTCTAATTCAGTGTTTGGGTACTGTTCATACATTAATAAAGTGTGTTCAAAGGCCACAGTGCAGCCAATCAACAAACTTTATTGCATGAGGGGATCATGCCCTTCTTCGCCAGCATCAGCAGCCTCGTGACGCCATCATGGAGTGCCATAGTCTTGCCATGGTAGCATTGGACCAGTTGATGACTACTGACACTACCATGATTTCTGTGAGAACTGACAGAGCACCGGCACTCACAGGAACAGGGCATTTATGTTTGTCAGAGCAATGCTGCAGCATCACTCTGATCAGCACAAGCTATTGGAGCATACAGGCAAGAAGTCTCCTAAGTGGACTAGTGAAATTAATAAAAAAAAATAAAAAATTTGAAAAAAATAAAAAAATTTAAATTTTTAATTCAGCCCATTCACTACATTGAAAATAAAACAATAAAAAAATAACAAAACACATATTTGGTATCACCACATATATAAATTCCTTGTCTATCAAAATATAAAATCAATTATTCTGATTGGTACACGGTGTAGCAAGAAAAAAAATCCAAATGCCAAAAATATTTTTTTTTGTTACTGCAACATTGCATTAAAATACAATAACAGGCTATCAAAAAATTAGATTTATGCAGAAATAGTATAATTAAAAACATTAGCTCAAGACACCGAATTTATGCCATCACTGAACCGCAGATCCCAAAAAATAAGAACACTATGGGTCTCGGAAAATGGAGACAAAAGTGTAATTAATTTTTTGGACAAACTTCTGAATCTTTTTCTACCACTTAAATAAAAGTAAGCCTATATATGCTTGATATGTACAAACTATCAATGTGAGGCATCATAGTAATGCATCAGTTTTACCATATAATGAATGTGGAAAATAAAAGACGCCAAAAAAAAATTGTGCAATTGCGCTTTTTTTTGCAATTTCACGGCACTTAATTTTTTTTTCATTGTCCAGTACACTATATGGTAAAATGCATAATTTCATTCAAAATTACAACTCATCATGCAAAAAGCAAGTCCCCATATGGCAAGATTGACAGAAAAATAAAAACGTTATGACTTTTGGAAGAAGGGGAGGAAAAAATAAAAATGGAAAACAAAAAATCATTGGTAGGGTTAAGGGGTGAAATGACATAGTCCATTTAAATGATCAAATGTTAGATTGACTTCAAATGCATGACGTGTATCTTTTATAATATAAATCATGATTCATTATTGTATGAATCATTAAAAAATAATTTTAGCATAAAAAAACTTGATCAAAATAATATACATATAAAAATAAAAAATTATGACAATGATAATAAATAAAATTTGCTTACAGTTAAGCAATTTTAACACCTTGGCTTATTTTCCCTTGGACATCCGCAGCACCCTAAGAAACCACACTTTTTCTTCCATGGCATCCTATTTCATCCGAGCTCTCAATCTTTAGGTTTGGTTGCTGGAGTAGCAGTCCTATCCAAACTCTATATATGCTTTTTATTTTAGTGTTTTCTTTGTCCGTGTACAATTTGTTCAGGTGATAGCTATTGCCCCCTAAGATGTTCACATGGATCCACAAGATAGAGAATCCCTGTTCTTTTTGTTAAATTCAGGAAATAAGAATGAGTTGTCAAAGATGTAAGGAAAAACAAGAGAGGGCAGGATACTTGAAGTGTACATACAAATTTGAACATTTTTTACTATTCATTTTCTTCTTAGATGAAAAACTAAGCAAATTTACAAATTGTCTCCACTTCCACTCAAATAAGGCCAGGGAATTTGATTCCTATTTACAGATAGGTTTCTCAGTCCCAGAAAATAAAACATTGATGGACCAAGAATGGGGTAAAAAACAATAATAAATCATAATCATCTACTCTTCACCTGGCACTTCCATCATAGCTTCCCACAGATCTTCCTTTGACTTTGTTGGCATCCACTCTGAAGCTGGTCACTTTTTGCTGGTGCTTCCAGCTCCAACTGAATATTGATAAAAGTTCTGACATCAGAACATGTGTTGCCATGCACGGTTTGGATGACGCATGCCATGATGTCAGAATCTGTGTCTAGGCCTATTCTGCTCAATAAGCCCCACTGAAGAGGGAGGAATAGAAAGGCCAGAGGAGAACCAGTGAGAAGATGCAGCAACAAGAAGAGGTGAGGTGCTACCTAATTATGATGTTTTGTTGTTTTTAATCCCTTCTAAGTGATTATAATAGTGGCCAGACGGCTGTAATTTTGCCTTGTTTGGAATTCTGCAGAGAGTGAAATGCAGTACGTAGGTTGGTTATCAAGAAAATAGTTATTAGAGAGATAGTTAATTATGAAAAATGAGGCAAAATGTTGCAGTAATTTGGAGGTTAAAAGGAAATTTAGGAATAATCTTTAGGTGGCAGTATTGGATTGGATAATATTTATTTTTCTTTTATATAGTAATGGAGTTGCAACATGTTTGAAACAGAAAGTCAAAACACCAAAAGGAAAAAAAGGTTAATATTTTAGCTAGGTGCCTAGACACAGCTGATCTGGGGAACAAAAGTTGACATGATGTGAGAGAGTAGGATCATGAATGCAGACAGTAAGGTGAGAAGAAGAAAGGAATTTACAGACTTCTTTTGTCATTAGGTCAAAGGCTGAAAAAGCTCAAAAGAGAGTGCAGAATGAAAGGAAATGAATGTTAAAGAAAATAATAAGAATTGTACCTTGTGTATAAATTCACGCTTCAACTAAAGTAACAACATAAACAATATATTTTTTGTACAATTTATTGTTGCAGAGCAAACAGATGGTTTTAATGACAAAACTTAGTTATTGGATGTACAAAACCAGCTCATAAAATAAATTTGATGTAAATGCTCATCAAAACTCCTCTTGCAGAACATAACAGCTATAAGACTAAGTAAATAATAAGCAAAATATATGGGAACAATAGATAAACTTTTATCAGCAATGTTATAAGAAGCAAATAGGGTAAGAAAAACAATGAGGTTTGTGGGAGTTAAGCATTATTAAAGATGTCTATATGCACTATATATATATATATATATATATATATATATATATATATATATATATACCTATATATATATATATATATATATATATATAGATATAGTATCTCTCCACTCTCTCACTCACTCTCTTTTTATATGTATATTTTATTTTAGGGAGGTATATACATATAGATATGGATATAGATATATAGTATCTCACAGAAGTGAGTACACCCTTCACATTTTTATAAATATTTTATTATATCTTTTCATGGGACAACACCAAATATATGACGCTTTGATACAATGTAAAGTAGTCAGTGTACAGCTTGTATTACAGAGTAAATTTGGTGTACCGTCTAAATAACGAAACACAAAGGCATTATTGTTTAAACCACTGGGAAAAAAAGTGAGTATACTCCTAAGTGAAAATCGCAAAATTGTTCCCAAACTCTCAATATTTTTTGTCGCCACCATTATTTTCAAGCGCTACCTTAACATACTTAAGGCATGGAGATCACACGAGCTTCACAGGAGCCACTAGAATTCTTTTCCATTCTCTATGACATCACTGAGCTGGTGAGTGTTAGAGACCTTGCGCTCCTCCACCTTCCATTTGAGGATGCCCAACAAATCTTCAATAGGGTTTAGGTCTGAACACATGCTTGGCCAGTCCAGCACCTTTAGCCTCTGTTACTTTAGCAATGCAGTGGTCGACTTAGAGGTGTGTCTTGAGTCGTTATAATGTTGGAATACTACCCTGAGGTGCAGTTTTCGAAGGGAGTGGATCATGCTTTGCTTCAGTATGTCACAGTACATCTTGGCATTCATGGTCACCTCAATGAACTATGACATACCACAGCCAGCAGCAGTTATGCAGCCCGGAACCATGCTTAATGGTAGGTAAGACAAACTTGCTATTGTACTCATCACTTGGTTACTGCTACACATGCTTGATACCATCTGAAATAAATAAGTTTATCTTAGTCTCATCAGACCACAGTTCTTGATTTCAGTAATCTATGTCCTTAGTCTGATTGTCTTTAGCAATCTATTTGCGGGCTTTCATATATTTCATCTTTAGAAGAGGCTTTCTTCTTGGAAGATAGCTTTGTTGACCAACTTGATGCATTGCTCTTAGCACTGAGAGGCTGGCCCTCCACCCCTTCAACCTCAGCAGAATTAATGGCAGAACTCACATGTCTCATTTGAAAAGACAACCTCTGTATATGATGCTGGGCACCCAACCTCTTTGGTCGAGCATGGTGAGGCCTGTCCTGAGTATATACTGTCTTGTTAAACTACTGTATGATCTTGGCCACCATGCTGGAACCAAGGCCATCATTATGAAGAGCAACAATTCTTTTTTCCGATACTTAGAGAATTATTTGCCAAGAGGTGCCATATTGAGCTTCCAATGGCTGCTATGAAAGAGTGCTTGAGTGATAACATGAAATTTAATACACCTGATCCCAATTCACAATTTTAATGCGATAGTGATGGGATTTTTTGCTAGGAAGTGTAGATTGGGTGAAGGAATATGGTGTAAAAATATCAGCACCAAATCTATATCTCTTGGACAAACAAATGCGCAAAAATGGTTTTGACACAGTTTTGGTGCATTTTTTCAGTCAGGAGGTGCAAATTTAAACAGAGAGTGCCAGGACTTCTGATCAGCGGTGACAGCAAACACAGGTGCATGCATCACTGCTGACGATGCTCTATTGAATAGCATGTTAGCACACCCTTGTTGTTACGGGGGGCTGTCTGATAATAACTGAAAGGAGTATCAGACAGTCAGGGTCCACCGTGCAAAGACTTTGCTGCAGACTATGGCAGAGTGCAATACCTCTGTTAACTCACAGAAGAATATAATAAGTAAGTAAAGCAATTCCTCCCTTACTTGGAGGGTGTGTGGAATGATCTCTGTTAAAAATCACAGAGACAAAGGCAATGTGTGCGAAATGGCACCTACCTAGGTCCGCTCTTCTAGTGGTGCAAAAGAGATGAACAGCAGCGTAAGCCGCACAAAGCTCCTACCTGCGTTCGCTCCACTAGTGTGCGAGGACACGAACCACTAGATATGGCACCTGCCTAGGTCCGCTCTTCTAGTGGTGCAAAAGAGACGAACAGCAGCGTAAGCCGCACAAAGCTCCTACCTCTGTTCGCTCCCCTAGTGTGCGAGGATACGAACAACTGCCAGATGCAGTATAAGGAACGTTACCCTAGCGGCAACGTCCACCTACGAGTAGAATCACAAGGCCCAGCCAGACCATGTGCCTCAGGCACCTGCCTATGTCCGCTCCCCTAAGAGGTAAGGATACGGACAGCAGCCGAAGCTGTAAGGTATAAGAACGCTACCCTGCCGGTAGCGCTCACCTAGCATAGACAGAGGAATGCCTAGAGGAACGCGCACAGAGCGTCTACTCATATGCATGAACCAAGAGGACTGAGCACCATGCGGTGTGTGTCAGGGTCTTATATAGACTCTGTGCCTCATCCAAGATGGAGGACACCAGAGCCAATCCGCTGCCAGAACGACAGGAGTGACGTCATGCTGGCCTATCACCGAGCAAGACGTCACAAGCACATGACCAGCGACCAATCGGCATAGAAGGTGTCAGAGACATGTGACCTCGTGTCAGCGATGATGTCACCCGCACATGTGCAATGGCTCCAAGATTGGACTTAGTCTCCGGCGCTCGCACATGTGCAGTAGCAAGAAATCTGGACTTAGTCTCCAGCGCTCGCACATGTGCAGTAGCAAGAAATCTGGACTTAGTCTCCAGCGCTCGCACATGTGCAGTAGCAAGAAATCTGGACTTAGTCTCCAGCGCTCGCACATGTGCAGTAGCAAGAAATCTGGACATAGTCTCCAGTGCTCGCAGCAACCGTAACAGTACCTCCCCCTCAAGGACCCCCCTCCCGGCGATGCAGGTAATCGGCAACTAAGTCGGGAGCATGGACAGCCTCCTCAGGCTCCCAAGAGCGATGTTCCGGGCCATAGCCCTCCCAATCTATCAAGAAGAACCTGCGCCCTCTAACCATCTTAGAACCAACTATGGCTCGTACCTCATAGCTAGAGTGAGAGGAATCAGAGGCAGGAGAGTGCACTTCACGAGCGTGAGGTAAAATAGCCGGCTTTAGCAGTGAGACATGGAATTTGTCATGAATCCTAAGATGGACAGGTAACTTCAATTGATAGACTACAGGATTTACCTGTCGAAGAACCTCATAAGGACCCAGGAAGCGAGGAGCAAATTTGACAGAGCTCACTCTAAGTTTCACGTGTTTTGCAGAGAGCCACACAAAGTCCCCTGGAGAAAAGACAGGAGCCGGGCGACGAAACCGATCGGACACCGTCTTCATACGGTCCTTAGCTGCTTGGATCGACTCTTGAGTCCGATCCCAAACCTCTCTGGCATTAGTTGCCCAGTCGGCCACAAGAGGAGGAGGTGCAGCAGCGGGAAACGGTACTGGTACCCTAGGGTGTTGCCCATTATTGAGTACGAACGGTGTCTGCCCAGTGGCCTCAGCCAGCGAATTGTTAAGGGCAAATTCTGCCCAGGGTAGGAGGGAGGACCAGATATCGTGGTTCTCAGCAACAAAGTGTCGAAGGTATATAATCATAGATTGATTGGTACGTTCAACCAAACCATTAGTCTCCGGATGGTATGCCGAAGAGAGATTCAACTCAATTTGCAGAAGGCTACAAAGATCTCGCCAGAAACGGGAAGTAAATTGCGGGCCTCTATCACAAATGATACGATCTGGCATCCCGTGAAGCCTAAAGACATGCTTGAGGAATAGTTTGGCTAGTACCCTGGAAGATGGGATTCTCGATAACGGTACGAGATGAACCATCCGGGAGAAATGGACCGTAATGACCCACACAAATCTATGTCCCTGTGAACATGGAAGATCACCCACAAAGTCCATGCCTACCACCTCCCATGGTCTATCTGGCACTGGTAAAGGATGCAAGAGCCCAGCCGGTCTCTGCCGTAATGGACGGTTGCGAGCACACGAGTAGCAGGAACCGACATATCTCTTGATGTGGCTGGCTAAGTGTGGCCACCAATACCACCTCTCCAGTAACTCTCGTGTCCGCCTAATACCAAAATGCCCACCCACCTTTGAGGTGTGGGCCCATGACAGTATATCATTCTGTCGATCAGGCGGAACAAAGGTCTTGCCCAGTGGGATTTGGTCTAACGTCACAGGGGAGAGCGTATGAAAAACCCTGGAGGGAAGGATAAGACGAGGTTCGTCAATCTCTTCCTGGGTAGAAAGCATAGAGCGAGACAGGGCGTCTGCCTTGTTATTCTTACTCCCAGACAGATAGTTGATGGAGAAGTGAAAGCGGGAGAAAAACAAGGACCAGCGGGCTTGGCGAGGATTCAGACGCTGAGCGGTTTGTAAGTACGTCAGATTCTTATGGTCTGTATAGACCTGGAAAGGATGTTTCGCTCCTTCCAGCAAGTGACGCCACTCCTCCAAGGCTAATCTCAAGGCGAGCAGTTCCCTATCCCCAATGGTATAGTTTCTCTCTGCCGGTGAAAAGGTTTTAGCAAAGAAGAAACACGGCCTTTTTCTACCTGCACCGTTCTTTTGATACAAGACCGCACCAGCACCCACTGAAGAGGCATCAACCTCTAAGAGGAAGGGCTTATTCTCATCGGGTCTTTGAAGAACGGGAGCAGTTGAAAAGTGTCTTTTTACTGCCTCAAAAGCCTGAGATGTCTCAGTAGACCAGGCTTTGGGATTAGCACCTTTCTTAGTCAAGGCCACCAAAGGGGCCACCAAAGTAGAAAAATGGGGTATGAACTGCCTGTAATAATTTATGAATCCTAAGAAGCGTTGCACCGCCTTCAAGGAATGAGGTTCGGACCATTGCAGGACAGCAGAGAGCTTCGCAGGATCCATAGCCAGACCCTCTTGTGAGATAATGTAACCCAAAAAAGGCAATGAGGACTGCTCGAATACACATTTCTCGAGTTTAGCAAACAATGAGTGCTCCCTTAAACGGGAAAGGACACGAACGACATCCTGACGATGAGTCTCCAGATCAGGAGAAAAAATCAGGATGTCGTCCAGATACACCACTACTGAGGATAACAGTAAATCCCTGAACACATCGTTTACGAAGTCCTGAAATACTGCGGGTGCATTACATAACCCAAAAGGCATGACGAGGTATTCATAGTGACCGTCTCGGGTGTTAAAAGCGGTCTTCCATTCGTCACCCTTTCGAATTCGTACCAAGTTATACGCACCCCGCAGATCCAACTTCGTAAAAACTTGAGCTCCTCTCAGTCTGTCAAAGAGCTCCGAAATTAAAGGTAATGGGTATTTGTTCTTTATTGTGATTGCGTTGAGACCCCTGTAATCTATGCAGGGACGCAAATCACCCTCTTTCTTCCGAACAAAGAAAAACCCAGCTCCCGCGGGAGAGACAGACTTACGAATGAACCCCTTCTCTAAACTCTCTCTTATATAGGTCGACATGGCCTCCGACTCAGGTATCGACAGGGGGTAAACCCTGCCTTTAGGTGGAACCGAACCTGGGATAAGGTCTATGGCACAGTCATACGGCCTATGGGGTGGAAGAACCTCAGCACCCTGTTTGGAGAACACGTCAGCGAAATCCAAATAGGGTGTAGGTATGGGAGAGAGATCAGTTGATGCAACCGCAACGACCTTAGGTGGTAAGGGAACACATCGGGACTGACATTTCGAACCCCAACTAATAATGCTGTCAGACTCCCAGTCAATGTGAGGAGCATGAGTCCGAAGCCATGGAAGACCCAGAAGGACGTCGTCTATACCCTCAGGCAAAACAAGAAAAGAAATCTCCTCTATGTGACCCTGAGACAGGGAAAGGCGCAAGGGAACTGTCCTCAATGTAATGGAGTCAGACAACATAGTTCCATTAACAACACGGACAGGAATAGGCGCCTCTAACATGATAGAGGGAATATTGTGTCCCTTTACAAATCCTGAGGACACAAAAATCCCGTCAGCTCCGGAATCCACAAAAGCCATAATAGGCCATGTATTCTCAGATAACGAGAGCTGACCTGGGATACAACACTTAGAGGGTGCAGAAGACGTCTCTAGTAACCCCCCTCTAATGGTTACTAGGCCAGGAAGTTTCCCTGACGACTAGGACACTTGTTGGCATAGTGCCCAGCCTGACGACATACGTAACATATAGGAGGACCAGACTTGCGTAGTCTGGAGGACATATGACCTAACTCCACAGGAGTGGGAGATGTTTCAGATGCTGAGGAAGATGGTAGTGGACCCTCAACAACTGGAATAGCCCGATGCTTAGGGCGTGAGGAAGAGACCTCGAGTCTACGTTCCTTATGGTGTACATCGATCCTCGTTGCTACTGTGATCAAGTCCTCCAGAGAAGCAGGGACCTCACGAGTAGCAAGGGCATCCTTGACATAGCCTGCCAACCCTCTCCAGAAGATAGGAATCAACACCTTCTCTGGCCAATCTAGTTCTGCCACCAGAGTTCTAAAAGCAATGGCATAAGAACTAGTGGATAACGAACCCTGAGATAGATCTAACAGTCTCAGGGCCGCATCATGGGTAACCTGCGGACCCATGAATACCGCCTTAAGAGCATCAAGAAAGTCTTGATGTCTCAGAGTAACCACATCAGAGCGCTCCCATAGGGGAGTCGCCCATTCTAAGGCTTTGTCCTGAAGTAAGGAGATGATAAAGCCTACTCTGGACCTCTCCGTAGAGAAGCGAGAAGAGTTGACCTCTAGGTGTATCTGACACTGACTAATGAAACCACGACATGATCTGGCATCGCCAGAATATCTGTTTGGCAGAGCAAGTCGAGGATCATGTGCAGATGTCACCATGGTCTGAGGTTTATCCTCTATACTCTTGAGCCGTGACTCAAGTACTTGTATGTAACGGTGTAACTGCTGATATACTGCCATAACTGCCAGACCCTTGGCTCAGTCCTAATGTTACGGGGGGCTGTCTGATAATAACTGAAAGGAGTATCAGACAGTCAGGGTCCACCGTGCAAAGACTTTGCTGCAGACTATGGCAGAATGCAATACCTCTGTTAACTCACAGAAGAATATAATAAGTAAGTAAAGCAATTCCTCCCTTACTTGGAGGGTGTGTGGAATGATCTCTGTTAATAATCACAGAGACAAAGGCAATGTGTGCGAAATGGCACCTACCTAGGTCCGCTCTTCTAGTGGTGCAAAAGAGACGAACAGCAGCGTAAGCCGCACAAAGCTCCTACCTCTGTTCGCTCCCCTAGTGTGCGAGGATACGAACAACTGCCAGACGCAGTATAAGGAACGTTACCCTAGCGGCAACGTCCACCTACGAGTAGAATCACAAGGCCCAGCCAGACCATGTGCCTCAGGCACCTGCCTATGTCCGCTCCCCTAAGAGGTAAGGATACGGACAGCAGCCGAAGCTGTAAGGTATAAGAACGCTACCCTGCCGGTAGCGCTCACCTAGCATAGACAGAGGAATGCCTAGAGGAACGCGCACAGAGCGTCTACTCATATGCATGAACCAAGAGGACTGAGCACCATGCGGCGTGTGTCAGGGTCTTATATAGACTCTGTGCCTCATCCAAGATGGAGGACACCAGAGCCAATCCGCTGCCAGAACGACAGGAGTGACGTCATGCTGGCCTATCACCGAGCAAGACGTCACAAGCACATGACCAGCGACCAATCGGCATAGAAGGTGTCAGAGACATGTGACCTCGTGTCAGCGATGATGTCACCCGCACATGTGCAATGGCTCCAAGATTGGACTTAGTCTCCGGCGCTCGCACATGTGCAGTAGCAAGAAATCTGGACTTAGTCTCCAGCGCTCGCACATGTGCAGTAGCAAGAAATCTGGACTTAGTCTCCAGCGCTCGCACATGTGCAGTAGCAAGAAATCTGGACATAGTCTCCAGTGCTCGCAGCAACCGTAACAGTACCTCCCCCTCAAGGACCCCCCTCCCGGCGATGCAGGTAATCGGCAACTAAGTCGGGAGCATGGACAGCCTCCTCAGGCTCCCAAGAGCGATGTTCCGGGCCATAGCCCTCCCAATCTATCAAGAAGAACCTGCGCCCTCTAACCATCTTAGAACCAACTATGGCTCGTACCTCATAGCTAGAGTGAGAGGAATCAGAGGCAGGAGAGTGCACTTCACGAGCGTGAGGTAAAATAGCCGGCTTTAGCAGTGAGACATGGAATTTGTCATGAATCCTAAGATGGACAGGTAACTTCAATTGATAGACTACAGGATTTACCTGTCGAAGAACCTCATAAGGACCCAGGAAGCGAGGAGCAAATTTGACAGAGCTCACTCTAAGTTTCACGTGTTTTGCAGAGAGCCACACAAAGTCCCCTGGAGAAAAGACAGGAGCCGGGCGACGAAACCGATCGGACACCGTCTTCATACGGTCCTTAGCTGCTTGGATCGACTCTTGAGTCCGATCCCAAACCTCTCTGGCATTAGTTGCCCAGTCGGCCACAAGAGGAGGAGGTGCAGCAGCGGGAAACGGTACTGGTACCCTAGGGTGTTGCCCATTATTGAGTACGAACGGTGTCTGCCCAGTGGCCTCAGCCAGCGAATTGTTAAGGGCAAATTCTGCCCAGGGTAGGAGGGAGGACCAGTTATCGTGGTTCTCAGCAACAAAGTGTCGAAGGTATATAATCATAGATTGATTGGTACGTTCAACCAAACCATTAGTCTCCGGATGGTATGCCGAAGAGAGATTCAACTCAATTTGCAGAAGGCTACAAAGATCTCGCCAGAAACGGGAAGTAAATTGCGGGCCTCTATCACAAATGATACGATCTGGCATCCCGTGAAGCCTAAAGACATGCTTGAGGAATAGTTTGGCTAGTACCCTGGAAGATGGGATTCTCGATAACGGTACGAGATGAACCATCCGGGAGAAATGGTCCGTAATGACCCACACAAATCTATGTCCCTGTGAACATGGAAGATCACCCACAAAGTCCATGCCTACCACCTCCCATGGTCTATCTGGCACTGGTAAAGGATGCAAGAGCCCAGCCGGTCTCTGCCGTAATGGACGGTTGCGAGCACACGAGTAGCAGGAACCGACATATCTCTTGACGTGGCTGGCTAAGTGTGGCCACCAATACCACCTCTCCAGTAACTCTCGTGCCCGCCTAATACCAAAATGCCCACCCACCTTTGAGGTGTGGGCCCATGACAGTATATCATTCTGTCGATCAGGCGGAACAAAGGTCTTGCCCGGTGGGATTTGGTCTAACGTCACAGGGGAGAGCGTATGAAAAACCCTGGAGGGAAGGATAAGACGAGGTTCGTCAATCTCTTCCTGGGTAGAAAGCATAGAGCGAGACAGGGCGTCTGCCTTGTTATTCTTACTCCCAGACAGATAGTTGATGGAGAAGTGAAAGCGGGAGAAAAACAAGGACCAGCGGGCTTGGCGAGGATTCAGACGCTGAGCGGTTTGTAAGTACGTCAGATTCTTATGGTCTGTATAGACCTGGAAAGGATTTTTCGCTCCTTCCAGCAAGTGATGCCACTCCTCCAAGGCTAATCTCAAGGCGAGCAGTTCCCTATCCCCAATGGTATAGTTTCTCTCTGCCGGTGAAAAGGTTTTAGCAAAGAAGAAACACGGCCTTTTTCTACCTGCACCGTTCTTTTGATACAAGACCGCACCAGCACCCACTGAAGAGGCATCAACCTCTAAGAGGAAGGGCTTATTCTCATCGGGTCTTTGAAGAACGGGAGCAGTTGAAAAGTGTCTTTTTACTGCCTCAAAAGCCTGAGATGTCTCAGTAGACCAGGCTTTGGGATTAGCACCTTTCTTAGTCAAGGCCACCAAAGGGGCCACCAAAGTAGAAAAATGGGGTATGAACTGCCTGTAATAATTTATGAAT
Organism: Anomaloglossus baeobatrachus; assembly: GCF_048569485.1. Classification (NCBI taxonomy): domain Eukaryota; kingdom Metazoa; phylum Chordata; class Amphibia; order Anura; family Aromobatidae; genus Anomaloglossus; species Anomaloglossus baeobatrachus. The sequence continues at coordinate 600,245,982 of NC_134354.1, forward strand.
CCTAAGAAGCGTTGCACCGCCTTCAAGGAATGAGGTTCGGACCATTGCAGGACAGCAGAGAGCTTTGCAGGATCCATAGCCAGACCCTCTTGTGAGATAATGTAACCCAAAAAAGGCAATGAGGACTGCTCGAATACACATTTCTCGAGTTTAGCAAACAATGAGTGCTCCCTTAAACGGGAAAGGACACGAACGACATCCTGACGATGAGTCTCCAGATCAGGAGAAAAAATCAGGATGTCGTCCAGATACACCACTACTGAGGATAACAGTAAATCCCTGAACACATCGTTTACGAAGTCCTGAAATACTGCGGGTGCATTACATAACCCAAAAGGCATGACGAGGTATTCATAGTGACCGTCTCGGGTGTTAAAAGCGGTCTTCCATTCGTCACCCTTTCGAATTCGTACCAAGTTATACGCACCCCGCAGATCCAACTTCGTAAAAACTTGAGCTCCTCTCAGTCTGTCAAAGAGCTCCGAAATTAAAGGTAATGGGTATTTGTTCTTTATTGTGATTGCGTTGAGACCCCTGTAATCTATGCAGGGACGCAAATCACCCTCTTTCTTCCGAACAAAGAAAAACCCAGCTCCCGCGGGAGAGACAGACTTACGAATGAACCCCTTCTCTAAACTCTCTCTTATATAGGTCGACATGGCCTCCGACTCAGGTATCGACAGGGGGTAAACCCTGCCTTTAGGTGGAACCGAACCTGGGATAAGGTCTATGGCACAGTCATACGGCCTATGGGGTGGAAGAACCTCAGCACCCTGTTTGGAGAACACGTCAGCGAAATCCAAATAGGGTGTAGGTATGGGAGACAGATCAGTTGATGCAACCGCAACGACCTTAGGTGGTAAGGGAAGACATCGGGACTGACATTTCAAACCCCAACTAATAATGCTGTCAGACTCCCAGTCAATGTGAGGAGCATGAGTCCGAAGCCATGGAAGACCCAGAAGGACGTCGTCTATACCCTCAGGCAAAACAAGAAAAGAAATCTCCTCTATGTGACCCTGAGACAGGGAAAGGCGCAAGGGAACTGTCCTCAATGTAATGGAGTCAGACAACATAGTTCCATTAACACGGACAGGAATAGGCGCCTCTAACATGATAGAGGGAATATTGTGTCCCTTTACAAATCCTGAGGACACAAAAATCCCGTCAGCTCCGGAATCCACAAAAGCCATAATAGGCCATGTATTCTCAGATAACGAGAGCTGACCTGGGATACAACACTTAGAGGGTGCAGAAGACGTCTCTAGTAACCCCCCTCTAATGGTTACTAGGCCAGGAAGTTTCCCTGACGACTAGGACACTTGTTGGCATAGTGCCCAGCCTGACGACATACGTAACATATAGGAGGACCAGACTTGCGTAGTCTGGAGGACGTATGACCTAACTCCACAGGAGTGGGAGATGTTTCAGATGCTGAGGAAGATAGTAGTGGACCCTCAACAACTGGAATAGCCCGATGCTTAGGGCGTGAGGAAGAGACCTCGAGTCTACGTTCCTTATGGCGTACATCGATCCTCGTTGCTACTGTGATCAAGTCCTCCAGAGAAGCAGGGACCTCACGAGTAGCAAGGGCATCCTTGACATAGCCTGCCAACCCTCTCCAGAAGATAGGAATCAACACCTTCTCTGGCCAATCTAGTTCTGCCACCAGAGTTCTAAAAGCAATGGCATAAGAACTAGTGGATAACGAACCCTGAGATAGATCTAACAGTCTCAGGGCCGCATCATGGGTAACCTGCGGACCCATGAATACCGCCTTAAGAGCATCAAGAAAGTCTTGATGTCTCAGAGTAACCACATCAGAGCGCTCCCATAGGGGAGTCGCCCATTCTAAGGCTTTGTCCTGAAGTAAGGAGATGATAAAGCCTACTCTGGACCTCTCCGTAGAGAAGCGAGAAGAGTTGACCTCTAGGTGTATCTGACACTGACTAATGAAACCACGACATGATCTGGCATCGCCAGAATATCTGTTTGGCAGAGCAAGTCGAGGATCATGTGCAGATGTCACCATGGTCTGAGGTTTATCCTCTATACTCTTGAGCCGTGACTCAAGTACTTGTATGTAACGGTGTAACTGCTGATATTCTGCCATAACTGCCAGACCCTTGGCTCAGTCCTAATGTTACGGGGGGCTGTCTGATAATAACTGAAAGGAGTATCAGACAGTCAGGGTCCACCGTGCAAAGACTTTGCTGCAGACTATGGCAGAGTGCAATACCTCTGTTAACTCACAGAAGAATATAATAAGTAAGTAAAGCAATTCCTCCCTTACTTGGAGGGTGTGTGGAATGATCTCTGTTAATAATCACAGAGACAAAGGCAATGTGTGCGAAATGGCACCTACCTAGGTCCGCTCTTCTAGTGGTGCAAAAGAGACGAACAGCAGCGTAAGCCGCACAAAGCTCCTACCTGCGTTCGCTCCACTAGTGTGCGAGGACACGAACCACTAGATATGGCACCTGCCTAGGTCCGCTCTTCTAGTGGTGCAAAAGAGACGAACAGCAGCGTAAGCCGCACAAAGCTCCTACCTCTGTTCGCTCCCCTAGTGTGCGAGGATACGAACAACTGCCAGACGCAGTATAAGGAACGTTACCCTAGCGGCAACGTCCACCTACGAGTAGAATCACAAGGCCCAGCCAGACCATGTGCCTCAGGCACCTGCCTATGTCCGCTCCCCTAAGAGGTAAGGATACGGACAGCAGCCGAAGCTGTAAGGTATAAGAACGCTACCCTGCCGGTAGCGCTCACCTAGCATAGACAGAGGAATGCCTAGAGGAACGCGCACAGAGCGTCTACTCATATGCATGAACCAAGAAGACTGAGCACCATGCGGCGTGTGTCAGGGTCTTATATAGACTCTGTGCCTCATCCAAGATGGAGGACACCAGAGCCAATCCGCTGCCAGAACGACAGGAGTGACGTCATGCTGGCCTATCACCGAGCAAGACGTCACAAGCACATGACCAGCGACCAATCGGCATAGAAGGTGTCAGAGACATGTGACCTCGTGTCAGCGATGATGTCACCCGCACATGTGCAATGGCTCCAAGATTGGACTTAGTCTCCGGCGCTCGCACATGTGCAGTAGCAAGAAATCTGGACTTAGTCTCCAGCGCTCGCACATGTGCAGTAGCAAGAAATCTGGACTTAGTCTCCAGCGCTCGCACATGTGCAGTAGCAAGAAATCTGGACTTAGTCTCCAGCGCTCGCACATGTGCAGTAGCAAGAAATCTGGACATAGTCTCCAGTGCTCGCAGCAACCGTAACACTTGTGCATGTGAAAACATGCTAAGAGGGCAAAATGAGCTCAGGAACCTAATGCCTTTGAGACTAGTCCCTCCGCTCATTAACATATCATAAAAGATATTTAAAAATACTTTTATAAAAAAATTTGTTATTTATGCAAGATACAGGGACACTTACGCAGGGATTAGCAATATGCATCCTGTTACGGTTGCTGCGAGCACTGGAGACTATGTCCAGATTTCTTGCTACTGCACATGTGCGAGCGCTGGAGACTAAGTCCAGATTTCTTGCTACTGCACATGTGCGAGCGCTGGAGACTAAGTCCAGATTTCTTGCTACTGCACATGTGCGAGCGCCGGAGACTAAGTCCAATCTTGGAGCCATTGCACATGTGCGGGTGACATCATCGCTGACACGAGGTCACATGTCTCTGACACCTTCTATGCCGATTGGTCGCTGGTCATGTGCTTGTGACGTCTTGCTCGGTGATAGGCCAGCATGACGTCACTCCTGTCGTTCTGGCAGCGGATTGGCTCTGGTGTCCTCCATCTTGGATTAGGCACAGAGTCTATATAAGACCCTGACACACGCCGCATGGTGCTCAGTCCTCTTGGTTCATGCATATGAGTAGACGCTCTGTGCGCATTCCTCTAGGCATTCCTCTGTCTATGCTAGGTGAGCGCTACCGGCAGGGTAGCGTTCTTATACCTTACAGCTTCGGCTGCTGTCCGTATCCTTACCTCTTAGGGGAGCGGACATAGGCAGGTGCCTGAGGCACATGGTCTGGCTGGGCCTTGTGATTCTACTCGTAGGTGGACGTTGCCGCTAGGGTAACGTTCCTTATACTGCGTCTGGCAGTTGTTCGTATCCTCGCACACTAGGGGAGCGAACAGAGGTAGGAGCTTTGTGCGGCTTACGCTGCTGTTCGTCTCTTTTGCACCACTAGAAGAGCGGACCTAGGCAGGTGCCATATCTAGTGGTTCGTGTCCTCGCACACTAGTGGAGCGAACGCAGGTAGGAGCTTTGTGCGGCTTATGCTGCTGTTCGTCTCTTTTGCACCACTAGAAGAGCGGACCTAGGTAGGTGCCATTTCGCACACATTGCCTTTGTCTCTGTGATTATTAACAGAGATCATTCCACACACCCTCCAAGTAAGGGAGGAATTGCTTTACTTACTTATTATATCCTTCTGTGAGTTAACAGAGGTATTGCACTCTGCCATAGTCTGCAGCAAAGTCTTTGCACGGTGGACCCTGACTGTCTGATACTCCTTTCGGTTATTATCAGACAGCCCCCCGTAACACATCCAGAACTGCTGGTGGTTCTGGGTGCATATGACAGCTGACCCTTACCGGTTCCCTTTCACATGGAGTTTTACATACTGTCAAAAGCTAGATAGATAGATAGATAAATGTGCAATGTCTCACCCCTCTGCATTTTGTAAGCTTGTACCCTTTAGGTCCTTTCATGTGGAACTAAAGGGTGTGTAGCCTTGTTTTTAGTCCCAAATTAAATATTTAAAAAAAAGATGTAAGGTCCCCCTTAGTTTTTTTAACCAGCTAAAGTGAACCAGAAGGTGGTAGCCTGCAAACCGCAGCTGTCAGCTTTACTTTGGCTGGTAATCCAAAACAGAGGGCATCTCACGCTGTTATTTTATTCTGTTTATTTAAAATAACATAAATATTTTAAATCTTGAAACATGAGGTCCTCCAATTTGGATCACCAGAGTGTTGTAAATGTCAGTTATGCTTTGGCTGCTGGGAGGCTCCCTCTTGTGTCCAGGAATGGTTTGGACATAGACCAGGTGTGTTGAGAAATGGGAGTTTCCATTGCTAACTCTCTGCTTATTTAAATCCTGGTTCGATAGCAGGCTATGCCGGATGTCAGTTGTTCTTTGTTCACCAGCCTGCTTCATTCTGCTTCACACCACATCTACCCCAGATAAGTGCTTTGCTCTTTATTTGTTGTTTGGTTCTTTTACTCTTATCTGAGTTTGTCATTTGCTGTGGTTGTTTTCAGTTTTTTTGCATGCAGGGATTTTCCCTCTAAATTGCTTAGCTGGGAAACTCCCTGCAGTTTTGTTTGGAGTATAGCTCCTATAAGTCTATGTGTTTGTGGCTTTTTGAATTTGTAATGATTCTTGTTTTCTGTTCATTGGTATGACAAGAGCGCCTGGTATAGGACGGAGTGCAGATCCTGCGATCTGAGGGCCTTTTTGTACTGGAATTTGGAATTTTGCAGGGTTTTTCTCCGGCCACCATTAGCCCCTTTCCTGTCCTTTCCTATTTTAGTCAGTGGGGGCCTCACCTTTTGCTAATCCTATCAGCTATCTGTGTATTGTGTTTTCCTATATCACCGCAGTCTTTGAATGTGGGGGGCTTGCTATTATTTGTCTATTTTCTGAGGCAGAGAGTTATTCATCTTTCCTTCCTTTAGGATAGCTAGTTCTCCGGCTGGATTCGCGGTGCGCAGGATGTTAGTTCACCCCTCAGCTACTTCTATTGTTGATGGTTAGTAAGGGGATGGCGGCCAGATTAGTTGCCAATGCTCTTGTCACCTTTTACCAATGAGTTATGGTGGTCTTCCATGGTTCCGGATCATAACAGTACATCCGGCCAACAAATTTAAAGGGTACTCTTAAGAAGGAAAAAAAAAAAAATAAATAAAAAGGTCTGCTGAAATTTTTTTTTTTTGGTGTTTTTCCTCTTCTTTTTTGGGTTCCGTGGAAGATTCTTTTTTCTAGTATGGATGAATTGGGTGAGCGTGTTGCTCATCTTGATGCTAAGGTTCGTCGTATAGAGTCTTATCTTGCACAGACTCCCCTTGCAGAGCCTAAGATTCCCGTTTCTAAATTTTTTTCGGGAGATAGGTCGAGATTTTTGAGCTTCAAAAATAATTGTAAATTATTTTTTTAACCTGCGCCCTAAGTCCTCAGGGAATCCCGTACAGCAGGTTAAGATCGTCATCTCCCTACTGCGTGGTGACCCTCAGGACTGAGCCTTCTCTTTAGTGTCTGATGATCCGATTCTCAGTGATGTGGACTCCTTTTTTCAGGCCTTGGGTTTTTTATATGACAAACCCAATATTGTGGACCAAGCAGAAAAGGTCTTGTTGTCCTTAACTCAGGGTTTGGATTCTGCAGAAACGTATTGTCAGAAATTTCGAAAGTGGGCGGTTCTTACCAAATGGAATGATAATGCGCTTGCGGCTCTTTTTCAGAAGGGTATTGCTGATACTGTGAAGGATGTAATGGTAGGATTTCCCGTCCCTTCTGGTCTTGATGCCTCTATGACCTTGGCCATTCAGATTGATAGGCGGTTACGTGAGCACAGGAAGATACCTTCTGGTTTTGTGCCTGTGAAACAACCTTGGGAGCCTATGGAGTGTGATAGGGTCCTTTCTAATGCGAGTCGGCAGGGGTTCAGACGGAAGAATAGACTGTGCTTCTATTGTGGAGACGCTTCTCATAACATCTCTGTCTGCCCTAAATGTAAAAGGAGATTGGCTACTTCTGTTACTGTGGGTTCTTTGCAACCAAAGTTTCTTTTGTTTGTCACATTGATTTGCTCATTGTCTTCCTTTTCTGCATTTGCCTTTGTGGACTCAGGGGCAGCACTCAATTTGATGGATTTTGGGTTTGCTAGGGATTGTGGTTTTCCCATGGTTCCTTTGCAAACTCTTATTCTTTTAAGGGGCATTGATGCTACCCCTTTGGTAGAAAATAAACCCCAATTTTGGACCCAGGTGCCTATGAGAGTTGCACCAGCACATCAGGAAACTTGTACATTTTTAGTATTGCATAATCTACAGGATACCTTGCTACTGGGATTTCCGTGGTTGCAGAACCATAATCCAGTTCTTGACTGGAGATCCTTGTCGGTAGCTAGTTGGGGTTGTCAAGGTTTGCATCAGGACCTTTCCGTGCCGTCCACGTCTGCTCAGGCAGTTGCTGTTCCGACCTTCTTGTCTGATTTCCTTGATGTATTTAATGACCAGGAATCTATTTCTCTGCCCCCACACCGGGACTGTGACTGTGCCATTGAGCTGGTGCCAGGTTGTAAATTTCCCAAGGGGCAGATTTTCAACTTGTCTGTGCCCGAACATGATGCCATGCGGTCATACATCAGGGAATCAATGGAGAAGGGGCACATTCGGCTCTCATCTTCTCCTTTGGGTGCTGGCTTCTTCTTTGTTGCTAAGAAAGATGGGTCGTTGATGCCTTGTATTGATTACTGTCTTCTTAATAAAATTGCGGTCAAATATCAGTACCCTTTGCCTCTGATGTCTGATCTTTTCTCTAGAGTGAAGGGCGCCAAATGGTTTACGAAACTGGATCTCAAGTGTGCGTATAATCTCATGTGTATTAAGGAGGGTGATGAATGGAAGACGGCTTTTAATACTCCTAAGGGGCATTTTGAGTACCTAGTGATGCCTTTTGGGCTCACTAATGCATCCTCCGTCTTCCAGGCCTTCATGAATGATGTTTTTCGGGACCTTATTGGTAAATTTTTGATTGTGTATTTGGATGACATCTTGATTTTTTATGATGATTGGGACTCTCATGTTGGGCTAGTACGGGCTGTTTTTCAGATACTTAAGGATCATGCATTGTACGTTAAGGGGTCAAAGTGACTCTTTGGGGTGCAAAGGATTTCCTTTTTGGGCTTCATCTTGTCTCCCTCCGCTATAGAAATGGACCCGGTGAAGGTTCAGGCTATTTACGACTGGGTGCAACCGACTTCTCTAAAATCCCAGCAGCAGTTTTTGGGGTTTGCTAATTTTTACCGTAAATTTATAGCCAATTTTTCTGCCATTGTCATACCTCTGACAGATTTGACAAAGAAGGGAGCAGATGCTGAGCATTGGACCCCAGAGGCGATTGTGGCCTTCCAGGAGCTTAAAAGGCGATTCCCTTCTGCCCCAGTCCTGCAGCAACCTGATTTGTCTCGCCCATTTCAAGTTGAGATCGATGCCTCAGAGATTGGAGGAGGAGCTGTCCTGTCTCAACAAGACGCTACTTTGGGTAAACTTAAGCCCTGTGCCTTTTTCTCTCGGAAGTTTGCTCCTTCTGAATGGAATTATGATGTGGGGACCCGGGAATTATTGGCTATGAAGTGGGCATTTGAAGAGTGGAAGCATTGGTTGGAGGGGGCTAGACATCAAGTTGTGGTGTTTACGGACCACAGGAATCTTACCTATCTGGAATCGGCCAAGAGGTTGAATCCTCGGCAGGCCAGGTGGGCTTTGTTTTTTACCCGGTTTAATTTTGTGTTCTCTTTTTTGCCGGGCACCAAGAATGTTAAGGCCGATGCCCTTTCCAGGAGTTTCTGCGCTGACTCTTTGGAGATTGTCGAGCCATCTACTATCTTGAATGATGGTATAGTTTTCTCGGCCATTTCGCCTGATCTGCGGTTGGCACTGGTGGAATTTCAGGGGGATAAACCTGAGAGATGTCCTACAGGGAAACTGTTTGTCCTGGACCAATGGAGAGACAGAGTTGTGTCTGAGGTTCATTGCTCTGTTTTGGCGGGTCATCCTATCATTTTTGGTACTCGGGATCTTGTGAGACGCTCTTTTTGGTGGCCTTCCCTGTCCCGGGATGTCTGTCGTTTTGTGCAGTCGTGTGGAGTTTGTTCTAGGTCCAAGCCCTGTTGTTCACATTCTAGTGGGCTATTATTGCCTTTACCGGTACCTAAGAAACCTTGGACGCACATCTCTATGGATTTTATTTCAGAGCTTCCTGTCTCTCAGAAAATTACTGTGATTTGGGTGATCTATGATAGATTCTCCAAGATTGTCCACTTGGTTCCCCTATCTAAGTTGCCGTCTTCAGCAGAGTTGGTGCCTTTGTTTTTCCAACATGTTGTTTGTTTGCATGGTATTCCAAAAAACATTGTTTCTGACAGAGGGGTGCAGTTTGTATCCCAGTTTTGGAGGATTTTTTGCTCCAAATTGGGTGTTCAGCGGTCTTTCTCTTCAGCGTTTCATCCTCAGACCAACGGTCAGACTGAAAGGGCTAACCAGACCCTGGATACCTATTTACGGTGTTTTGTTTCTGCGGATCAGGATGACTGGGTTTCGTTTTTGCCTTTGGCTGAATTTGCCGTTAACAATAGAGCTAGCTCTACCACATTGGTGTCCCCCTTTTTCTGCAATTTTGGGTATCCCCCCAGGTTCCTCTCGGGGCAGATTGAGGCGTCTGACTGTCCAGGGGTGGATTCGATGGTAAACAGAATGCAGCAGATTTGGGGGCAGGTAGTGGATAAATTGTTTCATTCCCAAGAAACTGCCCAAAGGTTTGCCAACCGGCGTCGGACTGTTGGTCCCCGGTTTAAAGTGGGGGATATGGTGTGGTTGTCCTCTAAAAATATTCCTATGAGAGTTCCATCTCCTAAATGTAAGCCCCAATTTATTGGATCTTATAAGATTTCGGAGATTATCAACCCTGTATCTTTTCGTTTGACTCTGCCTGTGTCATTTAAGATTCACAATGTCTTCCATAAGTCCTTGTTGAAGAAACATGTGCAGCCAACAGTTCCTGCAGCAGAGCCTCCTTACCCTGTTTTGGTACAAGGGGATCTGGAGTATGAGGTTGAAAAAATTTTGGATTCCCGTCGCAGTAGGCGTCAGCTTCAGTACCTTGTGAAGGAAGGGTTATGGGCAAGAGTATAACTCTTGGCTTGTGGCTTCTGACATTCATGCGGACAGGTTGGTTCGCGCCTTCCATCATGCTCATCCCGAGCAACCTGGTGGCATTGGTGAGGGTTCGGTGACCCCTCCTGAATGTCAGTTATGCTTTGGCTGCTGAGAGGCTCCCTCTTGTGGCCAGGAATGGTTTGGACATAGACCAGGTGTGTTGAGCAATGGGCGTTTCCATTGCTAACTCTCTACTTATTTAAATCCTGGTTTGATAGCAGTTTATGCCGGATGTCAGTTGTTCTTTGTTCACCAGCCTGCTTCATTCTGCTCCACACCACATCAACCCCAGATAAGTGCTTTGCTCTTTATTTGTTGTTTGGTTCTTTTACTCTTATCTGAGTTTGTCATTTGCTGTGGTTGTTTTCAATTTTTTTGCATGCAGGGATTTTCCCTCTCAGTTGCTTAGCTGGGAAACTCCCTGCAGTTTTGTTTGGAGTATAGCTCCTATAAGTCCTTGTGTTTGTGGCTTTTTGAATTTGTAATGATTCTTGTTTTCTGTTCATTGGTATGACAAGAGCGCCTGGTATAGGACGGAGTGCAGATCGTGCGATCTGAGGGCCTTTTTGTACTGGAATTTGGAATTTTGCAGGGTTTTTCTCTAGCCACCATCAGCCCCTTTCCTGTCCTTTCCTATTTTAGTCAGTGGGGGCCTCACCTTTTGCTAATCCTATCATCTATCTGTGTATTGTGTTTTCCTATATCACCGCAGTCTTTGAATGTGGGGGCTTGCTATTCTTTGTCTATTTTCTGAGGCAGAGAGTTATTCATCTTTCCTTCCTTTAGGATAGCTAGTTCTCCGGCTGGGTTCGCGGTGCACAGGATGTTAGTTCACCCCTCGGCTACTTCTAGTGTTGATGGTTAGTAAGGGGATGGCGGCCAGATTAGTTGCCGATGCTCTTGTCACCTTTTACCAATGAGTTATGGTGGTCTTCCATGGTTCCGAATCATAACACCAGAGCCAATGTAAAGCTGACAGCTGTTGTCTTGTATTCTCAGGATGGGGGCCCCATGGTTATTGGACTCTCCACAGCCTAAGCAAAGCAGGTCACAGATGCCCCACAAGTGGTGTATTCATTAGATGCGCCAATCCTGGCACTTCACTTTGGCTCTTCTCATTGCCCTGGTGCAGGGGCAACTGGGGAAATAAATGGGGTTGATGGCAGCTGTGAATTGTGAGCTGACATCAAGCTCTGGCATTAGTAATGGGAGTGCGTCTATCAGATACCCCCCATTATTAATCCAGTTGATGAACAAAGAAAAATAAATAAGAAAAATAAATGTTATTTGGACAAACACCCCCCCCCAACTACAGTCCTTGTTCACCAATTTATTAAAAAAAGTTAAAAAATGTCCGAAGTGATCCATAGTGAGGTCCCACGACAATTACCAAAAGCGAGCCTGTAAGGCATCAAAATAGAAAATTATTAAAGAAATAAAGACAAGAGACAGCCTGGTTCACCATTTTTTTCCCCAGGCAAATCCCCAATCCGGGTCTGGCGTAATCCAATAAGGGGGTCCCACGATGATCCATACTCACTGTCCCAGTCAATGAAGAACAGAACATTCTCCATTGGCTGGGAGTGTAGTGACTGCACTCACACATTGCTGTCAGAAGCAGTGCAGTGACCTGATATAACCTAATGAGGTCAGCCCAGGTCACCGCAGGGGATCACACAGTAATTCATTACCTGTGGTGATGAACTCCTCTGATCTCGTGCCGTCACCGCTTGTCACAGAGTTCCGTGACCACGGCATTCTCAAGCCAAGTATCGTGAGAGTCGGCAATGTCACTACTCATCACAGGCACGGACCACCCCCAATACTTGATGTAAGAACGTGGTGATCAGGGAACTCAGTGACGAGCCCTGATGTCATGATTTCAGCGGAATTAAGCTCTGCTCTATTGGATAAAATTGGTGTGAGTGCAATGCGATTTTTTTCTTGCATTGCACTCGCAGATTTTACACGCAGATGTGACTACACCCTAATACAGTATCTACAAAATTCACCACTGACTGACCCGTTAATGTTTTACAGTTCTGTTTAAAACAATGTAAAACCTATTGTCCATAGCAATTTTAGTTTACTTCTACCTTTAAAAAGGTTTATTCCTTCCAGAACAGTTAACATGATAATGCCTTTATTGTGCTGGAACACATCATTTTGATGTGATTGTGGTTAACGTGCTGCTAAGCCTTCAGAAAAGGTTTAGTAAAAATCAGTTCTTACTATGGCTGAGGGGGCTGATCCATTTATTACATGGCAGCTTTTCCATTGACTGACAACATGCAATAGCCCATTTTCCCTATTGCTTGCTGGAGCAAGATGATAACTATTTGTTTGGTAATGCATCATGGCAATGAGGAAAAAGTCTTTGAAATCTCGATGATTCAGTTCATCACCACAGATGCCCTCCTATTGTAGGGGTGATTCTTACTGACACAAACACTAATCGGCTATGTGTGTTAAATCTTTTTTGTGTCTGGTCTTACTAGTGTGCATGAGTTTTGTGTAAATCTCATACACTTACCAGAATTATACTCGTTTAATGCATGAATTTTTTTTAAGCAATTGCCACTCTGGTAATGAAAAGGGACTATAGATTTCACATGCATAGTCACTCTACATGGTGCCCTTAATTTCCTCTACTCAGACTGGCATTTTGTTCCCCCTATTTCCAAAATGGTGGTCACAGTCACATGGTGAGTCTAAGTGGCATGGAGATTAGTAAGTTAGAACCAATCCTCCCCTGATTTTCCCTTGCAGTGAAATGGTGAAGACATGGAAGGTATGTTTTAGACTTACTGTTCCACTTTTACTGCTACCGTGCAGCCATCATGACAGCAAAAGGAAAGGAACATTCATCTGTGCTGAGGTGGAAACAAGAGCCAATGGGAGGGGACCAAGTAAGAGGACTATATATAGGTAATGTTTAGAGACTTTTCAGTCCAAGCATAGGGGATCATTTTACGTTATAGCTATATTTGCAAATCTTCTGTGCATTACCCGCCCTATAATTTTGGAGTTTTCATCATTACTTCCGACTAGCATCACAATGTTTTCTAAAAATATGACACATGTATATAACTGTAAAATCATTTCTTAATTTATGTAATATACAGCTATGGGATCAATTATGCAGAATGGTTGAAATTCCATGAGATGAAATACTGCGCTTAGATATACCAAAAAAAAGGAAATTTTTAAAATTGAACCTAAGATAGATCGCCACTAGCCAACTCAGGTCAAAATGGCAAATGCACTTGCAGGATGCAGCTTGCCCAACATGATAAAGGTATGGGTAACACAGGAGCAGAACACTGATGAGACATCCATTCTCAACCTTCGAAATCATGGAGGGGGTGGCTGCTGGTATTAAACTTGCACATTAATGAGGTTTTACATAGGGCGCCAGTCACATTCACATCCACAATTAATTTTGTTAAAGAGTAACCATTGGTTTAATTTTTATTGCATAAAACAATTGTTCACATAAAAATAAGTGGCTTTGTAATATTTCTTATCAGACAATTTTGCTTCTTTCTCTGCCAAAATGTATCAGTCAAAATTCTCAATTCTGTAGTAAAATCTGTGTTCACTGAAGACTTTCCCATTACTGAGGTAGGAGATGGCAGCTGTTACTGATGAGATTCTATGGTAGTGGGAGGAGCTAGAGGCAGAAGGAGGAGCTAAAGGCAGAGCCCCACCCCTCCTCCCTTATATCTACATACAATCTCATCAGTAACAGCTTTCATCTCCTATATCAGTAATGGGAAAGTCTTCACTGAATACAGATTTTACCCCAGAATTGAGAATTTTGATAATGACTGATCAATTCTGGCAGATAAAGAAGCAGATTTGTCTGATAAGATATATTACTAGGTTGCTTATTTTCATGTGCACTACTGATTTATGAAATAAAAATTAAAATGATGGTTAGGCTTTAAAAGTAATAATTGTTGATGATCATAGACAAAGGTTTCTATAAATGATAAAAAATTATTGTATTTCTTTTAAGTACATATGTTTTTTACTAATGGAAGAAAGGTATTTTCAATCTTAGACTAGGTTCTGAATGGTTGAAGAATAATATTTCTATTAATGTCGGTAATTATTATAGTTAAACAGTTATAACATTGACAGATTATTAACAAGCCTATTGTAAAGGAAATAGTACAGTACGCCCTAGATAATGGAGCACATCAGCGCAATTCTAGGATACCCACTCACACCCTCTCAGAGGTTTTAGAAGTCATCATATAATGTTAATTCCAGAGATCAGCGAGGGTCAGCAATGTCATTGACTAGTTGCAACAATCAGCAAGAAAATGGTTGTTTTATTTTAATCTTAGACCTTATAAAGACCTAGGATATTCATGTGAGATGAATACATTTGAAATCAATTATGTATTCATCAGTGAGGGCAGGGATCTTGGAGAGTAATCTTAAGCATTTGCATATAGCCCATTTGTATGCAACTGAATTAATCCATTTGGATAAATGCTCTGTGACTGTTGCGGGTCCATATTGGTGCTTTGAAATCATAAAACCAATACACGTTTAAGTTAGGAAAAAAAAAATTGTCAAAAGTAAGCTGAGATTTTTTTTTGTTTTTTTAGTTATATGATTTGAGCTTGTGCGTGAATTGTGTATATGTAACAAAGAACATACTATTACAATACAAGCATTTAGACAGTGTAACAATTGCTCTGTGCAGAGCATCTTGCACACTAGGAGATGCTCTGCTGTGTTTTTCTGAATTACCTAGCTGGCAGTATCACGATTCCTCTGTGCAGAGCATTTTGCATTAGGAGATTCTCTGTTGTGTTTTCCTGGACTACTGAGCTGGCAGGTTGATTGATTGCTCCGGTGTTTTTATTATCCTGGCAATTGCTCTGCTTCATTACTGAGCATGCTTTCTCTGAACCTCGCCAGTCATACATTCTGTTTCAGTTGTTGTGCTGTTGGCCTGTCTTTCTGCTAGAATTCTGTTCTTTGCTTTCTGACCCCAGACTGTTGTTTGACTCCTCTCTGCCAGCTCCCTGATCCTGTTGTGACCTTCTCCTGGCTTTTACCTTGGACCGTTACCTGACCATGTCTCAGATTACTCCCTGTATATACTACATGCCTTACTGGAATTCTAACCCTGAGATTGATACTTGAATACATCTCTGTTTTCTAACTATATCCATACGTGCCCTCCTGTTACCAGACCCCGGCTTTCCTGACTACTCTTCCCTCTGTACTAGCCATAGTAGTGACTGCATTACAGACAGTTTACAGAACTCTGAAGCAATGTCTAATAATTTTAATATTATATTGTTGAGGTAAAATATTTTTTTAATATGTACATCCCAGCTATTCCAGATGTTTGTGAAGAAAGAAGGTGGTTTCATGCACAACACTGATGGATGTTGTGCATGAACAACAACATGCACATCGAGCCAGTTCAGCAAGACTGCCCTATCACACATTTGCTTGATGAAGTACAGTACAAGAGGCATTAAATTCATTAAAAAGCACATGCAGCTTAATGAATTTGTTACTTCTTCTGTGTGGCATACATCTTTGCGTGTCACATCAGAAATGCTAATTTTCATGGCTTTTGCAGAGTGGAGGCTTTGATGAACAGGCTCCATTTTATTTTCAAGGCTTTTAGTTTTATGACATTAGAGGGTACAATGGAAAAATGGATCTGGAACAGAGTACTCAAGTATTACAGCAGTGGCAGTAAAATTCCCTCCATAAAGGTGCTTTCTAAGCTCAAGAGAAATTTTTGCAGTCACTTTATGTGACAGATGACTGCCAAATTGAAAGAGTATAAACTTTTCACACTTTCAGAATTGCCTTCTTTCCAAGGCAAGTGGGAAAGGCTGGGTTTCTAGTCATCCAGTAGTTCCAAGATAGTCTGTAAAAATAGGGTTATTTTTGCTATGTCCATAAAAATATTAAGACTTTTGTGCTTCTTTGAAGCCTTAGAAACCTATGCACATTATTTTAACTATGATTATCATTATTTTACACCAAATAAACATATAAATGCAACACTTTTGTTTTTACTCCCATTTCTTATGAGCTGAGCACAAAGATCTAAGACTTTTTCAATGTAGAAAAAAGGCCTTTTTCTCTCAAATATTGTTCACAATTTTTTCTAAATCCATCCACCTCAAGATGCTGATTAAACAGCATTATTATTACAA
Source organism: Anomaloglossus baeobatrachus (assembly GCF_048569485.1). Classification (NCBI taxonomy): domain Eukaryota; kingdom Metazoa; phylum Chordata; class Amphibia; order Anura; family Aromobatidae; genus Anomaloglossus; species Anomaloglossus baeobatrachus. Next base: position 600,262,148 of record NC_134354.1, read on the forward strand.
ATATGTGCTTTATGCTGGCCACAATAAATGGCCACTCTAAAATGTCCAGTTTTATCACACAGCAGAATGCCACAGATGTCCCAAATTTTAGAACATGCAATAGGCACGCTGATTGCATGAATGTCCCCCAGAGCTGTTGCCTGTGAATTCAATGTTCGTTTTTCTACCATTAGCCATCTACAAAGGTGTTTAAGAGAATACAGCACTACAGCCAACTAGTCTCACAACCACAGACCACATGTAACCACTCCAGCCCAGGATCTCAACATCCTACATCTTCACCTACAAGATTGTCTTAGACCAGCCACCCGGACAGCTGCTGCAAAAGTTGGTTTGCATATTCAAACAAATTCTGCACAAACTGTCAGAAATTGTCTCAAAAAAGCTCATCTGCATGCTCGTCATCCTCATCAGGGTTTCCACCTGACTGCAATTCATCGTCATAACCGATTTAATTTGGCACATGCTCACATTTGATTGTGTCTGGCAAATTGGAGAGGCATTCACTTTTAAGATGAATCTTGGTTTTCACTGTATAGGGCAGATGGCAGACTGTGTTTATGGTATCGTGTGGGTTAGCAGTTTGCTGATGTCTTCATTGTAAAAGTGATGTCAGGAGACGATGTGTACAATTGGGTGTCATCAGCATACAGATGGTAATGAAAATCAAAATTACTGATGATTTGTCCAATAAGGACAGTGTAAAGAGAGGAGAGTAGGGGGTCTGGAACTAAACTATGAGGAACTCCTACAGAGAAGTGAAGAGGAGCGGAAGAGGAGAGGAAGAGGAGCTGACACAAGATACAGTGAAAGAGCGCTCAGAGAGGTAAGAGGAGAACCAAAAGAGAATGGTGTCCTTGAGCCCAATAGAGAGAAGCAAAGTGAGTAGGAGCTTGGGATACACAGTATCGAATGCAGCAGAGAGATTCAAGAGAATCAACAGGGAATAGTCACCATTAGATTTAGTTGTAAGTAGATCATTAAATACTTTATTAAGAGCAGTTTCAGTAGAATGCAAGGAGCTGCAACCGGATTTTAAAGGTTCAAGAAGAGAGTTATCAGAAAGATAGCAGATTATACATTATTCAAAGAAGTATTGAAGAACTTTAGAGATGAAGGGGAGATTAGTGACAGGTATGTATTTCGCAGTGCAGTTTTGGTCCGGGGACAGTTTTTAAAGGTGCATTTTAATAATGGTATTTTGATTGCACAAAGGTACTTTGATGATATCTTAAGGTCCATTGTTGTGCCATTCATCCACAACCATCACTTCATGTTGCAGCATGATAATGCATGGCCCCATGTTGCAAGGATCTGTAGACAATCCTGGAAGCTAAAAACATCCCAGTTCTTGCAAGGCAAGCATACTTATTGGACATTTAACCCTCTGAGCATGTTTGGGATGCTCTGGATTAGCGTATACATCAGCATGTTCAGGTTCCTGTCAATATCCAGCAACTTTGCATAGCCGTTGAGGAGGAGTGGACCAATATTCCACAAGCCACATTCAACAACCTGATCAACTCTATGCGAAGGAGATTTGCTACAGTGCATGAGCCTAATAGTGGTGACACCAGATAATGACTGGTTTTCTGACACTCTGGACCTAACCAATACGGTACAGTATATTCTATGCTATACCTTTTAGAGTGGCCTTTTAGTGTAGTTAGCCTAAGGCACACCTGTGCAATAAGCTTGCTGTCTAATAAGCACCTTGACATACCACCCCTGTGATGGGGATGGATTATTCAGCAAAGGTGAAGTGCTCACTTCCACAGATTTAAACAAACTTGTGAACAATATTTGCGAGAACACAGCTTTTAGGTCTTTTAGTTCATCTCATGAAAAATGGGAACAAAAACAAAGGTGTTCACTTTACTTTTGCTGAGTGTATAAATTAGAGTGAATGTAGCTAAAGTCTTCATATCGGAATTATGGGCTATACACATTTATCACTTATATCCATCATGATTTTCTATGATTGTCTAATGTGTTCATAATAATATTGTCTGTTCATGATTTTTTTATAAGCTCTCCAGAAAAGAAAAAACTCAAGTTGCCAACTCTGGGGGTGTGGGGGTCACCTAACCACAAGTATGTGATTTTCAGAATTATGGAAACAGGTATACTAAATTATTCTGCTGCTTCTCTCAACACAGCATTGTGCATATTGTCAGGATTCCTTTCTTTTTCCAGCAAATGAAAGAAAGTGTATGGTTTGCATTATTTACGGCATGTACCAACAAGATTCTCATCTACTTTTCTTAATAGATCATTATTAGTGCTATAAACTTTCCCCAAAAGTTCTGAAATTGTTCCCTGCTTAAAAGTTCCCTAATATATAGAGATGAAGAATGGTTACTGTTTAACACTGCCACCCAGCGTACTGCCAGATACAAAGTGAGACAAAAAAAGATGTGTGCACAAAGAGATTCCTTTGTAGATCGTTTAATATAGATAGATCACGTATGGTGAGCAAACTTCTTCCAAACAATAATACCTTATTGAAATACACATTGAGAAAAGTAATACTTTGCCTTGGTTCTTTACTTGTCTGTTTGACAGTGCATTGTCCAGACATCAAAATCGTTTTCCTATGTTAAAATGCAACAAAGCCACTGATATTCACTTCTCTTATAGGGTTACTGAGCCTCAAGCAATGCTTTAGGCTTTTACTGCCTGCTATTACATATATTTTATTAGGAATGTCGAGGCAGTAAATGTGTTAATTTTGAAAGCATTTTAGATCCTCTGTGAAGATGAAAATATAACATTTGTAATGGATAGTTATTAATAGGGATGATTGAATATCACAAATATTCGGCAATATTCGGCTTCACGAATATCTAACGAATAGGTCGCCGCTATGCGAATATTCAATGCGCAATGTAAGTCTATGGGAAGCCCGAATAGTTCTGAATAGTTGTTATTCAGATTTCCAATAGACTTACATTGTGCATCGAATATTCACAAATAGTCGAATAGCAACGACCTATTTGGCAAATATGGGCGTTGCCGAATATTTGAGGTATTTGATCATCCCTAGTTATTAACAATATTTTTTACTGATTTCAGGTTATCACCATAATCTTAAAACAAAACATAATATGGCTTAACTTGATTGAAAATTGATTGAGATAATCACTGATAAAAATACAATGTGCCTATCTACAGTCATGAGAAAAAAAACAAAAAACTTTTTTAGTTCTATGGGGCTGATTCAGTAAGACTTGCATTGCACATGCCAGTCATAATGAAGAACTTGCTGGAGAACGATGTGCCAAATTCATACACACTTAAATGAACTTGACGGAACTTCTCAGTGTTGTTCACCCCTGTGCATGGACTGGAAAAACATTTCTAGTAAAGCAAAAGTCAACACTTGATGAGTTTGTTAATTAATGAGGGCTAGCCACCCACTGTACAGCTCGGCTCTTCCCAAACTGTGCGAAATTTGGTAGAGCTACTTCAAACTAGTGTGAAAATGCTAGAAAGTGCAACATTTTTGCTAAACAAATTTTGTTACTTTTCAAAGTGTTATATGCCAGTTTTAGCGAAAACACTATGATGAATTGCCAAATATGTTTTTACATATCAGAAAATAAAATAATGAAAAAAATAAATATCTGGTCCTTAAAAGGTCTTAAAATTAGGTATGTACAACTTCAGAGTTGTCAGATTACACTGTACCATTATTTATTCTTTAAAAACTAGGCCAAAATGCAGGTGCAGTGTGTGATAAATTAGGAACACCCCAAGAATGAGTAACTGATACAAGCAGCCTTTAGCATCATTAAGTTGAAGTAATTTTTAAATATTAATTTATTAGATTTTTACATCAATCTAATTCAAGATTTGGTAACAATTGCATATGCACAGTTCTCTTAACTTCCCACAGCATGATCAATATAGTTGATGTCTACATTTTGGACCACTGCAACAACTTGATTTTTTGCTTTTTTAAGCCTTTCTGATTTAGATGTGCTGCTTTGCTTGGAATCGCGGTTCTGATGCATAATTAAATTTTAGCTAAACTTTAGAATCTGTATATATGGCTTCGCATTTAACTCTAAAGCCTGCTTTACACGTTGCAATTTTGCATGCGATATCGTATGCGATTTGCAACGCCCCCATCGTATGTGTGGCTTGTTCAATTTGTTGAACGTGCCGCACAAACGATTAATCTCCATCACACGAACTTACCCGTACATACGACCTCGGTGTGGGAGGCAAACGTCCACTTTCTGGAGTGGGAGGGACTTTCGGCGTCACATCGACGTCATGCGGCAGCTGGCCAATAGACGCAGAGGGGCGGAGATGAGCAGGACGTAAATATCCCGCCTACCTCTTTCCTTCCACATTGCCGGCTGGAGCCGTGGGAGGCAGGTAAGATCTGTTCAATGTTCCCGGAGTGTCACACACTGCGATGTGTGCTGCCTCGGGAACATTGAACAACCCGACGTGCAATTCGTCAGGATTCAACGACGTGTATCCGATGAACGTTTTAACGTTAAATCGCAATCGCACGTACCTGTCACACACTACAATGTACCTTACGATGCCGGATGTGCATCACTTACGACGTGACCCCGCCGACACATCGTAAGATATATTGTAGCATGTAAAGCGGGCTTAACTTTAATACATTGGTACACAGATAATATCACGGATGACTCAATGTCTTCAAGGTGCTAAGGTCCTGTGGCTGCAAAACAAGTAAAACAATCAGATTTCCATCACCTATCATGACAGTTGATATTTATTATTAGAGTTATTTGTGCTAATATGTTTTGATTGGCTTTTGACAATTGTGACAGTGCAAATTAGCTAAACATCCCCTATTTGGTCCCAACTTCCCAAACAAAATTGCTTCAAAAGGGTTTTTTTATATGCAGTGGCAACTTTGCAAGCTTAAGCAGTGTTACCATATTCTTTATTGAAAAACGTAGACTTTCCCCTGACAATTAATTGAACCAAGATAAATATGGTTATTTTTATTCTAATTATACAGTCATTCATTGAATACTTAAGAGTCAAAGCTGTTACTCTTTTTTTTCATATTCTCCAACATTTTTTAGAACATTTAAATATGTTGAATATTAAGAAAGAGCTTCAAGGACAGATATACATGTATTACACACTTTGGCATGCCATTAATGAAGTTCATAGGCTGAAGAATATTCTGCCACACTGAAAGCTCTCCTGCATACACATGCTGAGCCTTGTAGTTCTGCTCCCCCTGCCTCTCCCTTCAGCATACAGTCCTGGATGGAGGATGCTGAGCCTTGTAGTTCTGCAGCTGCTGTATGCTCTCCTCTATACAGAAAATATAAACTTTATTAGGAATTTATAAATATTTAATCTAAAACATGAAACACCATCAATGACATGTGATAGCAAATGGGGGACACATGCAGCCTCGCCTATATAACAAAAATGTATGAAAGAGCTCCTAAAAAGGGGCAATTATATACTATATACAAAGAATTGTTAGAATGAATATCCAAAATAGTAAAATATATCAAACAAAGTAATATAAAAATGACACCAGAGCATCAACAACTTGTGCAGCAAAAATTAGATAAATATATGTGCAAAACCATGTGCATAATAGAAACAAACTAGTAAATAGATGAGTCAAATATATATCATTTCCGAAAATACCTACAGTACATATTAAGTCCAAGGATGTAAATACAGGCTGGGTCCCTATATATTCAATGCGTGTTAAGGGTTAAAGCACAACATATTTACCAAGTCTTCCCATAGCAGTAACTGCTCCCACAGCTGTACTTCCAGGGCCGCTAATTGTCCCTCATCCATATTCACTGCTTCCCCCCCACTTACATCTCTGATTGGCTGCAGTCAAAGCCCTCCCCGGACAGCATCTGTGATTGGTTGGAATCACAGGCACTGTCTGTTCATCTACATTGTGGTATAAAATAAATAAATAAAATGGCTTGTGATCACCCCATCTATTCATACCAGCAAAGAAAAAGCACATTGCTACAGGCTGCAGTGCCCAGCCGTGCACTTATCTTGGCTGTGTATCAAAATAGGAGGAACTGCATGCAGCTTTTTTTAAAAAAAATATATAAATAAATAATTTTAAAATATGGCCTGCAGTCCCCCCAATTTTGATACCCAGGCAAGATAAAGCTCGACAGCTGGGGGCTGGTATTCACAGGCCGAGGAGACCAATGCTTATTGGGCCCCCAGTCTAAAAATACCAGCCTGCAGCCACACAGGTTTGCTGCATCTCTTGGATGTGACAATCACAGCACTTTATAAGACTCTTCCCGATTGCCCTGGGGCACTGGCATTTGGGGTAATATAAGACCCCCACATTAATAATCTGTAAGTAAAATAAAATAAACACAAACACCAAAAAAATCCTTTATTTGAAATAAAATACAAAAACCTCCACCCTTTTTAACTACTTTATTAATCCTTAAAGGTCCAGGTTTCATGTAATCCACACAAGGTCTCACGAAGATTCCAGCTTTGCTACATCTAAACTGACAGTGAGCAGACAAAGAATATGACCGCAACCTGTAACTTGAGGCAGACTGAGCCCAAGCAATCAGCAGGGCCTTCACTCATGTTATTTGATGCCTCAGCTGGAAGTTCCCATGGCTCTCTAGTAGTGACTGCAAGTAAAGCTTATATGGAAAACTCCACACAATAATATACTTAAAAGGGTATTTTATTCAATTTCCAAAGTTAAAAACACTTTAAAAAAAGGAAAAGGACACAAGATCAACTTGGTTTAAGCAGTAACACTGTAACAAGTTTACAATCAATATTCCATAGTAAAGATTAATAAATATGATTTAGTGCATGCAAATAGCAACCGAGTGTAAGTAAAAAACAAGTAGGTAAATATAATAAATATAAATAAAGTGCAATGTTTTCACTGAAACACAAAGTGGCTAAAGAGCACCAAAAAGGTAAGTAGGGTTAGAAGTATAAAGTGCAATGCATATGTATAACAACTAGGTGGCAGAAGGCGGTAATGCATATAGAAACCATCCAGGTGGCAGTAGAGAGCAAAGCCACACAATTATAAATAGTTAGAAAAAAACCCCTTGATAACCACAAGGTGGCAGTAGAGCACTGTAATATAAATACAATTAGAAATAAAATTAAATATAGTGAATATAATAAACTGCAGTGCTTTTTAATAAACCACACGATGGCAAAAAATTACAAGTGCGGTAACTGTGATTAAAGATAAAGTGCATAAGTGGCAAGGGACCGCCATGAGATAGATACAATTACAAATGTAGAGCACATGCTCTCACAAAACCACATGGTAAAAACTGAACCATACGTAAGAATCCTAGGGGTTCCTTCTGAGGAAGCGACGGCGAAAAGCGCATCAAGGGGCGGTCCTTGCGGTAATTATTTACACACTCTCTCTATTCCTTATCTTTATTATCTTTGATCTGTTGTCTTTGTGCAAGTCCAGTGGTAGTTTACCCTCATACGCTGATTGGCATGAGACATACTGTATGAAAGCCTCTGCTTACTCTGACTAGGATTCTTACGTATGGTTCCGTTTTTACCATGTGGTTTTGTGAGAGCATGTGCTCTACATTTGTAATTGTATCTATCTCATGGCGGTCCCTTGCCACTTATGCACCTTATCTTTAATCACAGTTACCCCACTTGTAATTTTTTGCCATCTTGTGGTTTAGTAAAAAGCACTGCACTTTATTATATTCACTATATTTAATTTTATTTATAATTGTATTTATATTACGGTGCTCTACTGCCACCTTGTGGTTATCAAGGGTTTTTTTCTAACTATTTATAATTGTGTGGTTTTGCTCTCTACTGCCACCTGAATGGTTTCTATATGCATTACCACCTTCTGCTACCTAGTTGTTATATATATGCATTGCATTTTATACTTCTAACCATACTTACCTTTTTGGTGCTCTTTAGCCACCTTGTGTTTCAGTGAAAACATTGCACTTTATTTATATTTATTATATTTACCTACTTGTTTTTTACTGACACTTGGTTGCTATTTGTATGCACTAAATCATATTTATTAATCTTTACTATAGAATTGTAAACTTGTTACAGTGTTACTGCTTGGACCAAGTTGATCTTGTGTCTTTTTCCTTTTTTTAAATGTTTTTAACTTTGAAAATTTAATAAAATACCCTTTTAAGTATATTTTTGTGTGGAGTTTTCCATATAGGCTTTACTGTTATTGTTAAACTCCCTTACTGATCTATTGATTGGTATCTGTGACTGCAAGTAACCTGATCTCAGGAGACCTCAATAAACTCTTACTGAGTGGACAGACTTGCATCACCTGGCAGAAAACTGTTTTTTAGCCAAAAGATGCCAATTTGGTGTTAAACGTTTTACATCTTATTCCTGCACCCAATCCACACCTTCTGTCAATAAAACACATCCCTACTGATTGTGCCTCACAAAAAGTGATCAAAAAATATTATTTGAACCAAAATGGTGCCAATAAAGACTCCAACTCATCCCGCAAAAAACAAGCCCTCACCTTTGAAATTCAGTGATCCAAAAAACCTCTATTTTGTAGAAAATCATTTTTAGTATGATAGTAGCAAACCCTAAAAACAATATAAATCTAATTGTGCTGTAATCATACTTACCTGAGAAATAAAGCCATCTAATCACTTATACCACAAGTTGAATGGCATAAAAATAAGCAAATAAAGCCAATTTTTCCACTGCTGTTGATTTGTTTGTTCTACCTTCCAAAGACCGCAGTATGGCATGCCTCATAATTATCATAAACATACTATATGGAGCGAGGGCTTACATGTGTGAAAAGCACGATTCAGACAAAAATTGGAAAATGGGGGAGTCACTTTGACCTCTCATCTGGCCTGTGTTGCAGCGGTGTTTATCTTTTTATGTGCCTTTTTATACTTGCACAAAAGTGCGGTCATCAACAGTTTTGTTCACCTTTGAAAAGACTAACAACACTGAACAGAGGCCAAACAGAGATTAACTCTGCTGCCTGATTAGTGAATGGATCATCTAAAGTAATATTTTTTGTGGAAAAAAGTAACGTTTTTATTTTGTCATTGCACATTGATTTAGTTCCTGTCAAGAACCTAAAGAGTTAAAAAACCTCTTGGGTGGGATTTTATAGTACTTTGAGGGGTGTATTTTTTAGAATGGTGTAACTTTAAATTTGATGTGGTCCTTAAAAAATGTTTTTTTAAATTATTTTGGAAAAAATCGAAATTGCTGATAAACTTTGAACCCTTCTAATTTACTAAGAAAAAAAAAGTTTAAGAAATGGAGCTAATTTAAGTACCAACTGTGACTGCCAGTGAACTCGCTGCCAGATTTTTGAACTGCTCTGCCGGCATGACATGCAATCCGACAGTCCTTCCTAACCTGATATCAGTCCACAGCGATCCGTTTTACCTTACCTGATTATCAAAAATTATAAGGGACCCAAAGCCGTTTTTTTCAATTATTTATTTCAATAATTTCAAAAGACAGTGTGGGATCCTTTTTCTTTTTAATAACAAGCCAAGGTAAAGCAGGTGTCTGGGGGTTTCAGCTTGTAGTTGTCTGTTTAACCTGCACTGGTTATCAAAAATAGGGCGGGAGCCCACATTATTTAAATTATTTATCGATTACTTTTTACAGTGCAATACAGTAAACTGCTCTGCAACCAATCACAGAGGCTGACACAGAGGCTGGGAGTATGTATAGCAGTCTGAAACCAATTACAGATGCTGGCACAGAGGGTAGGCAGGGGAAGAAGTGAATATTCATGTAGTTTAATGAGCTTTGCATTAAAGAGCCGAGAAAAGAGTTTTAATTCCGTGTTATCTTCGGGGAAACACAGTGGGTAGATTTGGCATGCTCTTCTTCCCATTTTGCTTCTTATTGCAACCCGCTAGCCCTTATTAAAACCATTTTACAGCCATTTTCAGCACAGAATTTTAAGCCCCCTATGACTTGTATGGGGTTCGTTGTCTGTGATCAAATTTAGGTCAAGTCTGGTTCCCAAACTAAACTTTTTTTAACCCCTTAACGACCCATGACGTACTGGGTAAGTCATGGATCGTGTGCCGGTAAGCCCCGCCCCCTGACGCCAGCAGGCGGCGGCGATCCGTGCACATATCAGCTGTTATCAACAGCTGACATGTGTGCCTGCTAGCCGCGGGTGGAATCGCTTCCACCCGCGGCCATTAACCCCATACATTTCGCTGCCAAAATCTGGCAGCGACATGTATATGGGCACCGCCATGACAGTCACTTACCCCGCCCCCACCGGAAGTCACGTGACATGATCATGTGACTTTCGGTGGTTGCCATGGTAGCACAGGGTCATGTGATGACGCCTGTAGCTAACATGACTCACTTCCTCTCAATGCCGGAATACAGCTGGCATTGAAAGTAAAGCAGCAAATCTGAAGTTCTCAGCTCTGTAGCTGAGATCTGCAGATAGTGCAGAGCGATCGGATTGCTGATCGCTATAGCCCCCTAGGGAATAAGTAAAATAAAAAAAAAAGTAAAAAAAAGTTTTAAAAATTAAAAAAAAATAAAAAAACCTAAAAGTTCAAATCACCCCCCTTTCACCCCGTTGAAAATTAAAGGGTTAAAAAAATAAAAAATACACACATGTTTGGTATCGCCGCGTTCAGAAATGCCCGATCTATCAAAATATAAAATCAATGAATCTGATCAGTAAACAGCGTAGCGGCAAAAAAATTCCAAACGCCTAAATTACGTTTTTTGGTCGCCGCAAATTTTGCGCGAAATGCAATAACACGCGATCAAAACGTAGCATCTGCTCAAAAATAGTACTTTAAAAATGTCAGGTCGAGACACAAAAAATAAGCTATCACTGAGCCTCAGATCCGAAAAAATGAGAACGCTACGGGTTTTGGAAAATGGCGCAAAACGTGCGCCACTTTTTTTGGACAAGCTTGTGAATTTTTTTTAACCCCTTAGATACAAGTAAACCTATACATGTTTGGTGTCTGCAAACTTGCACTGACGTGAGGCATCACATAGATACCTCAGTTTTACCATATAGTGAATACAGTGAATAAAATATCCCAAAAACTATTGTATGATCACACTTTTTTTGCAATTTTTCCGCACTTGGAATTTTTTTGCCATTTTCCAGTACACTATATGGTAAAACTTATGGTTTCATTTAAAAGTACAACTCGTCCAGCAAAAAACAAGCCCTTATATGGCAAGATTGATGGAAAAATAAAAAAGTTACGCCTCTCGGAAGAAGGGGAGCAAAAAGCAAAAACAGAAAGTGCCCAGGGGCTGAAGGTTTTAAGGTTGTGCGAACCTGACGAACTGGAATATCTATTTGACAGCTTGACATTACTTTGACTTTGTGTTCGAACCATTGCTATGGTCATTTTATCAAAATGTCCCAGGAACCAATAATCAATTGACAACTCCAGAACATATATTGCTCTTACTACTCTGAGTGCAGACTCGCACCTGCAGCATCTCAGGATTTGTCACTTATTCAACACATCTGGGATGTCTTTATTTGATAATTGTAAAGGGAGCTACCAGAAGCAGATTTTGATGCTTTGTATGCCTTTGCGAATTGCAGTCTGCAGCCGCCCCAGAAAATGGCGTTTTCATAGAAGCGCCATCCTCTGGTGCTGTATCCAACTGTTCCAGCTGCCCTGGTGGCGGGTGGCTCGCTGGGTAATAATGGGGTTAGGGCTAGCTGTATATTATCAACTGGCTTTAAGCCCGAAATTCATGGTGTCACGCCAATATTAGACATGGCCACCATGAATTTCTAGTACAGATAAAAAAAACACAACCCAAAAAAATATTTTTATTAGAAATAAAACACAAAACAATTAGTGACTCCATCTTTATTGAAATAAAGAACCCCCCTCCGCAGTAATCCTGGGTCAAGGGTCCCGCAACGTCCAATCCAGAGCCAATATCATGTGATCGGTTTCCTGGAAGGCAAAGCGATCAGATGATGTGTCAGGTTCAAGGGCCTGAATCACATGACACAGCAGCTGATTGTATAAACAGCTTTTATACAATCAGCTGATGCATCAGTACAAAAAAAACAAACTACACACTTCTGTGCAGACTCCTGTCCGACAGCAGCAGCTGATAGTTTAAATGCCGGTAAAAAGGCAGCCTCACCACTCAACTTATAGTGTCAGCTGATTCCGTCTGGTGACGGCATAAGCTGATTATCGCCTGGTCTGAGAGAGAGAAAAGAGAGAGAAAAGAGAGAGAGGAAAGAGAGAGAAAAAAGAGAGAAAAGAGAGAGAGAAAAGAGAGAGTGAAAAGAGAAGAGAGAGTGGAGAGAGAGAAGAGAGATAGGAGAGAGAGAAGAGAGACAGAGAAGAGAGAAAGGAGAGAGAGAAAGAGGAGAGAGAGAGACAAGAGAGAGAGGAGAGAGAGAGAAGAGAGAGAGGATATAGAAGAGAGAGGGAGAGAGAAGAGAGAGAGAGAAGAGAGAAGAGAGAGAAGAGGAGAGAAGAGGAGAGAAGAGAGGGAGAAGTGAGAGAGAGAAGTGAGAGAGAGAGAGAAGAGAGAAGAGAGAGAGAGAAGAGAGATGAGAGAGGAGAGAGAGGAGTAAGAGAGAGAGAGAGGGAAAAAGAGAGACTGAGAAAAAGGGAGACTGAGAAAAAGAGAGAGAGAGAAAAAGAGAGAAAAAGAAAGAGAGGGAAAAATAGAAAGAGAGAGATAGAGAAGAGAGAGAGAGGAGAGAGAGAAGAGAGCAATGCAGCCTCATTACGTGAACTGCTCCAATTTTAGAGGTGTGTCCCGCGGCTCACAGCTGATGTCCGGCTCCTCCCCTCAGTGCATAATTAAATTAAATTATAATTATAAATATATAATAATTATACTTTAAAATTAAAAATAAATTAAATTCTCTACTGGGACGGCCGGGACTCAAACTCGTGAACTAACTCTCCTTAGGCAGTAGCTCTATCCATTGAGCCACTGCCTGTAATGAAACGCATAGGAAGATTTGGTAATCTTGACCTCTATACTGCAGTAGAGAATCCAGAAGCAGATTGTTCAGCTGCAAGGATGGATGGATGGTGATAGGAGGAAACACTGGCACCATTCAGCGAGCTAACCGTTCAATCTTCCTATTTCAGGTTTATACACGCATTATATGACTTGTAAATTTCCTTGCATTCTGGCCATAGTGCTCATTCAAATGAAAGGCCACGCCTTTCCCCCTGACCTGATGGTTCAATAAAACAGCTTTTTTTACCGCATATTTGGTGAGTGCTTTCCGTCTCTTTCCACATGGACTGGATGGATGGATGGATGGGCGGATGAATGGATGGGCGGATGGATGGATAAATGGGCGGATGGATGGATGGATGGGCAGATGGATGGATGAACGGATGGATGGGCGGATGGATGGGCGGGCAAACACCGGCAATACCGCACTCATCCTCACACACACGCAGGCACTACAACCCCCATCATCACTGCACACACAGGCACTACAACCCCCATCATCACCGGACACGCAGGCACTTCAACCCCCATCATCACCGCACACGTAGGCACTACAACCCCCATCATCACTGCACACGCAGGCATTACCTCAGTGATGTTCCCAGTAACAGTGCGGCTCACTTCATTGCCCACGTGGATCTGACACAGAGCGCTTGTGTTCTACGGTGCTCCTGTCAGCTTCATGTAGCAGAGCTGGATGCGTCGCGGGACCTCTGTGGATTACGTCGGACCTGGAGGGATATTTGGGGATTTTAACAAAGTGGTGAAAGAGGGTGTTTTTTTGTCTTTTATTCCAAATAAAGGATTTTTCGTTGTGTGTGTTTATTTACTTTAACTTACAGGTTAATCATGGAAGGTATCTCGGGGAGACACCTGCCATGATTAACCCCGTTATTACCCCAATTGCCACTGCACCAGGGCAATTCTGGATGAGCGGGGTAGAGTCAAAGGACTGTCACATCTAATGGATGCAGCAATTCCGGACGGCTGCTGGCTGATATTGTTAGGGTGGTGGGCTTTTCATAACGTGGCGTTTCCCATCCTAACAATACCAGCCTCCAGCCATATGGCTATATCCTGGCTGGTATCAAAATTGGGGGGAATCACATTTTTTTTTTAATTATATTGACCCGCCTGCGGGCAGCTATGATTGGTTGCAGTGACACAGCTGTCACTCATCGTGGGGCGTATCTGACTGCAACCAATCATTGGCGCCAGTGGGCGGGGAAGACAGGGAATACCTGATTGAATAATGAAGCGGCAGCCATTTTCAAAAGAGGAAAAGCCGCCGGAGCTTTGTGACAGCCGTGCAGCACCGCGCCCGTGATCGGTGAGTAGGAAAGATAGAGGGATTGTGCTGGGGACGCAGGACACACATAGCCTTACTGTGAAAAGCCACGCTTTTGGTGATCAAACCGTTATTGAACATAACTCGAACTGCCGAACTTGAAGCAAATCTTTCGAGTTCGTCAAACGACTCGAACACCGCCAAAAATCACTCAAATTTGAAATTGGTGAATCATTCGAATCGAACATTGCTCAACTTTAGATACCATTTTATTCATAACCGAGAAACAGACTCATGGACATTGGCTTTATATGAGATGAAAGAAATCTTTTTATGACTAATTTTTGTAAGGAATCATTGTCAGAAATGACTTCTTTAGCACCCATCATTTTTTATTGCCATTTTCTAATGGCTTGTCCAAGAAATGGATTTTCTTTGAGTAAGAATTAGACATCTCAGGTTAACAGATCAATATACCATGTAAATTATAAATTAAAATAGCTAAGCAAAGTAGTTACCTAGTATCTCACATAACATACAGTGTACTGGATACAGCATTGTTTGGGTAAACTAGTGTTATAACTGTCCTTGCCCTATTGCTTTAAGAAGAAGTAAATTATTTTTGTTTAGTTTATGATAACCATAGGGAATTTAATGCTTAAACGTAATGTGAAAGCCTAGGAAAATGTAACTGAAAGGATGATTTGTAGGCTGTGGTCAGGAGTGGGATCACTTAGCTCCTTTTGTCTATATTCTAAAGACAATAAATCTTTCAAGTCTAGTAATATTGTGACTGACAGTTCATGTCCTATAATATTATCGTTTTTGCTTCCAGACGGACTGATGTTACATCCCCAGGATAATCCCCTTAATACTGATATATACAGACATGAAATTAGTCAGTTGACCTTGAAAAATAGACTAAATGGCTAGTAGCAGAACCAGTTTAGACCAAAAAAAGGGATTAGGTGGTAACTGGTGGGAATTAACAAGTACCCCATCAAATAAGATAATAAGGACAAGGAAAAGCCATCCGATTGTTTGTTAAAAGTCTATATGGTCTTTAATGATATTAAAATCACTATAGGCTTGAAATGCATTTTCATGTTTTATTCGTGCCCCCCTTGTCTTATATGGCATGTTCAAATTGATAAGGAGAAAAAGCCCAGCAACCCAATAAAAAAATAAAAGAAAAAATCTTTATTTCAAAAGCTTGGGTAAAATACCATAGGACAGATATTAACACTTTCACCACCGGGCAATTTTTTTGTTTTTCCGTTGTTTTTTGTTCCCCTTCTTCTGAGAGCCATAACTTTTTTATTTTTCTGTCAATCTTGCAATATAATGGCTTTTTTTTGCAGAACGAGTTGTACTTTTAAACGAAACCATAAGTTTTACCATATAGTATACTAAAAAACGGCCAAAAAATTCCAAGTGCAGAAAAATTGCAAAAAAAGTGCATGGCACAATTGATTTTGGAATATTTTATTCACCGTGTTCACTATATGGTAAAACTGATGTGTTGGTATAGTGCCTCAGGTCAGTTCGAGTTAGTAGACACCAAACATATATAGGTTTACTTTTAATAGTAGACACCAAACATATATAGGTTTACTTTTAACTAAGGGTTTAAAAAATTCACAAGCTTGCCCAAAAAAGTTGCACACTTTTTGCTCCATTTTCCAAAACCTGTAGCATTCTGATTTTTTTCATCTTGAGCTGTTGCTTTTAACAGTACCATTTTTACGCAGATACTATGTTTTCATTGCCTGTTATTGCATTTTGCGCAAAATTTGGGTCAAAAAACGTAATTTTGGAATTTGGAATATTTTTGCGTTACGCCGTTTATCGATCAGATTAATTGATTTTATATTTTGATAGATCGGTCGTTTTCCTAATGCGGCAATACCAAATGTGTATATATTTTTTATTTTTTTTAACCCTTTCATTTTCAAAGGGGTCGTGATTTGAACTTTTAGGTTTTTTTTTTTAAACTTATTTTTTTACTTTTTTTTTTACTAGTCTTCCTAAGGGACTCTGAGGATCAACAGTCTGATTGCTTGTTCATTTCTGTAGATCAGAGCAGCATTACTCTGATGTGCAGAAAAGCTGCTGTCCTCTCACACAGTGCTCTGCTGGGTGTAAGAGAAAGTGACTCATGATAGCTACAGGAGTCATCACATGACCCTGTGCTACCATGCAACCATCGGCTCCCCGTAATCACCACAAGTGAGTTCCGATGGCGTTGGGTAAGTGAATGCTTACAGCGGCGCACTGTTAAATGGTGATGTCAGATTATGACAGCGTGATGTAAGGGGTTAATAGGCATGGGTGGATCGCAGATTCGCTCGTGCCTGGGATGCACACATGTCAGCTGTTCAAATCAGCTGACATGTGCAGGGATCGCTGCCGTACTTGATGTGTCGTGAAGATGTTAACAACAAAGCAGATGATTCACTTTGGATCACACAGGATCCTTAATCATATATGAGATATGAGTAAGGATTCTCTATGATCTGAAACGTGTCATCT
Organism: Anomaloglossus baeobatrachus; assembly: GCF_048569485.1. Taxonomy (NCBI): domain Eukaryota; kingdom Metazoa; phylum Chordata; class Amphibia; order Anura; family Aromobatidae; genus Anomaloglossus; species Anomaloglossus baeobatrachus. The sequence continues at coordinate 600,278,976 of NC_134354.1, forward strand.
GCTTTGTTTTTAATTTCTGTCCTATGGCATTTTACCCAAGATTTTGAAATAAAGATTTTTTCTTTTATTTTTTGTGGGATTGCTGAACTTTTTCTCCTTATCAATTTTGACTATGCTTCACCAATGACCAGTTGGTTTCTTCCTAGTCTCCAGCCAGGATCTGAATTTCTAGCTGAAGTGGCTGATAAGTATTTTTTCCTCTTTTCTTATATGGCATGTAACTTATATAAGAATATTAAATAAAAAATTCATGTTTTTACTATATCTTAGATAATTGTAGTACAATCCCTTTTCTGGCAAAATATTAAGAAAATCAGATTTGGTTGATGACTTTCCCAATTTTATCTTGTTGTATTAAAATTCTCAAGTTACTTGCAATAACTAATGGAAGCACAAAATTAAGCAACATGAACAATATTGTATGAATAATACTGGAGATGACCATAGGAAAATTAACACTGTAGGGAAATTGTCTCCTTTGCTGACTAAAGGCTGCTTTATACGCAACGACATCACTAATGAGATGTCGTTGGGGTCACGGAATTCATGACGCACATCCGGCCCTGTTAGCGACGTCGTTGCGTGTGAAACACATGAACGACCGCTAACGATCAAAAATACTCAGCATATCGTTGATCGTTGACATGTCGCTCTATTCCCGATTATAGTTGCTGTTGCAGGATGCAGTATGTTTGTCATTCCTGCGACAGCACACATCGCTATGTGTGACACCGCAGGAACAAGGAACATCACCGTCCCTGCGGTCGCCCGCAATGAAGAAGGAAGGAGGTGGGCGGGATGTTCGGCCCGCTCATCTTCGCCCCTCTGCTTCTATTGGGCGGCTGCTTAGTGACGCCACTGTGACGCTGAAGGAGGCTGTTCGCCGGCAACAGCAACGTTGCTAAGCAGGTAAATACGTGTGACGGGTGTAAGCGATGTTGTGTGCCATGGGCAGCGATTTGCCTGTGACGCACAACCGACGGGGGTGGGTACGCTCGCTAGCGATATAGATAGTGATATCGCTGTGTGTAAAGTGCCCTTTAGTGTCAAGAAACAATTGGCTAACGTTTATGGTATGGTATGATAGTGTATAAGAATAGACATCCATTGTCCAATACTTACAATTTCCATTTTTTTAAGAGCAATAAATACATTAAAAATCCTTTCTGCTCTTTAACACCTATTAGGTACAACTCTATTTTCCTAATAGTTTTATGTCTTTTGTTTCTCTCCCTACTTCCTGCCACTGTTCCCTGTCATCTTTTTTAATACCAGTATTTTCCTGTTGAAACATAACACAACTATCAATATATTTCACTTTCCATTCATTGTATTCAGCTGTCTGTCATTTTTGAGTTACTATTATTTCAGTACTTGTTGCTGCTTAGGATAAAAAATACATACAACTATATAATCTTACACATCACTGCAGTCATCCAAAATTTCAAAAATAACACTTTTTTATAAATGGATTTTGATTACTTTGCTATTTTTAGTGTTGTGATTTTATTTTAATAGCATATCGCTGTGTAGATTCTGTTGTATGAATGACATATGTTTGGGTGAGAACTATCTCACATTGGAGGATGTTCAATAAGTTTATAGTTTGCATTGAAATTGAATGACAGCTAATTAGCAGCAAATGAAAAGTAAGTAGTATATTTTACTCATCATCTTTAACTTGCAGGGTGGCCCCACTGTACAATGCAACTGCCTCGCTTGTACTGCAACTTTCTTGCACGCTCCTAACGACTATGGAAAAGTCATTTATAGAACTGATGCGGCTCCATCACTAGGCACTGACAGCTTTTCACCGACCCTCGTTTTTTCTGTTAGGGTAAGTTGATTGCATTATTCTTTTTTTGTAGTATATGAATCTTATATTTTCTAGTTAAAGAGTCCAGGAAAGTGTTGGTTAAGCCATTGATCACTAAAAGGTATACTTTAGTGGAGTTGCTGAATTTAGATTTCTTTTCAATTGATTACCCAGAATCAGTGTTTTGTATTCCAACTGTATATTATAGAAGCAAAATCCTCTTTGTGAAATATTCTGTATCTAAATAACTATATATATTTTTGATGTGTGGAACAAAAGGTCAGTTCTCCTGTCTTGTGCATGGTCAAAGGCTCCAAAATCCAAGTCAGAGAAAAGTTGAATACAACCAGCACACGAGTCATGCAAAATAAAAGATTCCTTTATTGAAGTCCAAAAAAACTGGTAGAAATACATCCAATGGAGTAGTACAGAGCATAAAAAATACAAAAAAAGGAGAGTATAAAATGCGGTTATGTTGTGTACTGCTGATCAGCAGGACACACCAAAACCGCATTTTTTACTCTCCTTTTTCTGTGTGCACGCACTCCCTTCGGGATTGAGCAGTCAGTGCTGCAGTGATCTAACTGACACTCCAGAGCTCTTCATGGATCATCTTATGCCGAGCCGAAATATTGCACTGAGCTACTGTATGACCAGGAGGCTAACTACACATAAGGTCACTGGGTTTTGGATCTAAGCATGCGGTGGTGAGTTCTGTATGCGCCCCTTGATAACATTGGCATGTTCACGCTGCAGTGACAGAAGTCTCCGATCACAGCGCGCACTATCAAATGACACCAGGAACCTTCCTAGACTGCAGCATGCCAAACCCACACCGCTGCTACATACCAATGCTTCATACCTGCAGCCAGGATCATGCAATTCACTGGCATGTGCTACTGTCAGAGTTGTGCCTGTAGTACAACCTGACTAGATGAGTGCAATACCTTGTATCATTTATCATTAGTCGCTGAGACTCCTCTCAGTAGCACTTTTCTTCTTGTTGTTTTTTCATAAAAAAAATACGGCAACACGCTTCTGACCTAGTAGGGTCCTTAGTCACTGCTTGACTAAGACAGTGACTAAGGGCCATACTGGGTGTATCGCTACCAGTTTTATATTGGACTTCCCTAAATGAATCTTTTATTTTGGGTGACTTGTGTGCTGATCATATTTATCGTTTCTTTGTTTTTGATTCTTGGTACGCAATGCAGAACGTTACACGGTAATTGGTGAGATTTATCAGAACTACTAACACTAGAAGAGTTAAAAAAAATAACTCCATTCTAACTCTAATTTTTTATGTATCCTTTTCAAATTAGGAGCAGCAATCTAATTGGATACTATTAAAAAGTCAAATTTTCATGAGTACCTATACCTCCTACACCTACTCCTGTGTTAATGAAATTTTTCAGTCCCTTTGTTCATCTGCTACACATAGCTTTAAATTGAAAATATCTTGTAAAGTTCTAATGCCATATATTCCATATTATGAGGAGAGATATGCAAATCCCACTGTATAGTGAACATATTACCTTTCTACATCTTTAGAACTATTCTAAAAGCTGATTCATAGGAATATCTTCTTTTTTTAAGAGCCATTTTACAGCTTACATTATCATTGCATAAAATTTACAAAATCTTCTTCCCTGCACGATGTCTTCTGATATAAGGAAATAATTTTACATTATCACATTAGTTTTTTATCACATAAAGTAAAGCTACAATAAATGTTCTAAGGATAAAATGCAAGCCATTATAGATAACACTTTTCATAAAGCATTGTAACTTAGTTTAGGCAATGCATAATTGCCTCTTAATATGGTGCAGTATTTAACAGTTATGTGGCAGCCAGTCAGTATTGTATAAGAGAGTGGTTTACTTTGGAGTAGGCAAATGATAATATACAGATAAATAGTCGAAATGCTCTAGGGTATAACCCTTTAAATGTGAAGAAATATTTTCTGCAAAGAAAAAAGAAAGAAAGGAAAATGTTCGGCTCACTCCTCATGATAAATGATGCCAAATGTTTGGGTAGTGCATGGATAGAAATCAAGATTGAAAAGGATAGAAATGAATACAGAAGAAAAAGAAAAAATCCAGTGCTTGTTTTTTTTACGCAGAAGTAAAAACATTAATGTTTTGCAGTGCATCATTATTTTCTGTGCAGTATACAATGCATGATGTGTCATTGTGTATTCAATGCTCACTACTATAAACGTACAAATCATTGAAAAAGTATTCATACTCTGTGAACTTTTCCACATTTTTCATGTTACACCCACAACCTAAATGTTTTTTATTGGTATTTTACATGATATAGCAAACCTAAGGAGCAGGTATTTGTGAAGTGTAAAGGAAATGATACATAGTATTATAACTATTTTAAAAATATAAAACAGAAAAATGTAACATACATTTGTATTTAAACACTATGGTTCGCTGCCCCTAAATAAAATCATGACTGACCAATTGTGGAACATGAAGTGCTCTCATCCCCCAGTCTGGCTGTCTTTAAAAAGACCGCCTGGACTAGGGCTTATCCCAATTAATACCCATACTCCTTCCCCATGGGCCCTGGTACTACTAAGTGAGCACAGGGTGAGACTACTGCACTCCAGTATGACTTTATTGGGTTCTCAACAGACAAGAATGTATAGTGTATTCCCGGAAGGGATACAAGAAGGTGCAGGTGACAGAGTCTCACCTTTCTCTGACTCACAAGGTATTAGAACCTCTGCAACTTTGGGACTTTGGTCACTTCCCCAGCCAGCAACTTCCGAAACCAGTTAAGAGGAGGTAGTGCTAAGCTTAGGAAGCCAAATGAGCACATCAAAATATATCTCCAGTTGACCGGATCGTCCCAACCTGGCTTCTCCAAATGAATTTGTGGACAGAGTTTTAGGTACTGGAAAAGTTTTTTTATGGCCATATATTCCTTATGGATGCTGAGTTATCACACCAATTGCCTCCAGAATTCAACTAATTTGTAAACTGAGGCAACCTGAGTGTAATATATTCTCAGTGTAATTACAGGAATTCTGGGATGCCCCTGGAGGTTTGAGGATCAAACAGCATCATGAAAACCAAAGAAAACACCAAACAGGTCAGGAATCAAGTTGTGGATAGAAAAGGATGGATAGGTTATAAAAAATATCACAAACTCTGAACATTCTACAGATCACTGTCCACGCCATCATCAAAAAAAAAGGAGAGTGAAAGAACTTCAAACCAACCAAGACATGGCCATACACCTAAAATGACAGCTTAAGCAAGGAGAGCTCTAGTTAGAGAAGCAGCCAGAAGGCCCATGGTAACTCTGAAGGAGCTACAGAGATCCACAGCTAAGGTGTGAAAATCTGTGCACATGACAACTATTAGTCTTGTTTTTCACAAATCTGGGCCTTTTTGAAGAGTGGCAAGAAAAAGGCCATTTTTTTTTAAAACCAAACCATAAAAAGTCCCTGTAGAAAAACAAACAAACAAATAGGAGACACAGCTGACATGTGATAATAGGTTCTCTGGTCAGATGAGACCAAAGTTGAACTTTTAAGGCTAAATGTAAACAGCAATGTGTTGCAGAAAACTAACACAGCACATAACCCTGAAAACATCATCCCCTGCGTCACACATGGTCATGGCAAAATCATTCTGCAGCAATGCTTTTCGAGAAGCTAGTCAGAGTTAATGGGAACATGGATGAAGCTAAAAACAAGGCAATCCTGATTGATAACCTATTGATGGCTTTAAAACACTTGAGACTGGGATGTAAGTTCATCTTCCAGCAGGACAACAATCTTAAACATTCTGTCAGAACTACAATGGAATGGTTTACATCAAAGTATATTCATGTGTTTGAATGACCCAGTCAAAGTCCAGACCTATATCCCATTGAGAATTTAAGGCAAGATTTGAAAATTACTGTTCAGAGACACTTTTCATCCAATCTTACTAAGCTAGAGCTATTTTACAATCAATCAATTACAATCAAGAATGGGCAAACATTTCAGCTTCTATATGTGCAAAGCTGGTAGAGACATACGCCAGATGATTTTCAGCAGTAATTGTAGGGAAAGCTGGTCCTACAAAGTATTGTCTTGGGGGGGTTCAAAATGCAAATGCACTTTCCAATTTCTGGATTTGCATTTTTGAAATATTTAGAAAACCTTTCCACTTCCTAAATACTTGCTATCTGCTTTTTTTATAGCACATAAAATCCATTTAGGTTTGTGGATGTAACATGAATACATTTGAGACAATTCATGGGTCATAAATACATTTTAAACTCACTTTATTTAAGTATAAATTATAAGCCAAATTGATATGTTGAAACATTAAAGTTGTTCTAGAAACTTATCAGGAGAAAGAAATATTTAATGTCAGCTAATTGTATACCATACCAGATAGGATGTATCAAAGGCAAAGTGAAGGAGTTTGCAAACTACACCATAATAATGTAAAGCTTTGACCATCTTTTTCTTTAAACTCTCGCCATTATGAGAAAAGTGGTGGTAATTGATCATCTTTGTAACAAAAATCTTTTATGATACTCAGAAATCTGGTTATCACATACTGTATATTGAGATATCTTGGTTTCAAAAAATTGGAATTGGTAATAAGGTTTTATAAGCACACTGGCTTGATGGTTAGCACTCTTTGCAGCTCTGGGGTCATGTATTCACTTTCCTTCAAGGACAGAATCTGCAACAAATTGGTATGTTTTCCTCGTCTTTGCTTAAACTTCCTTTTGGTAGCCTGGGTTCCCCCCGAACACACAGACATACAGTGATGATGATATCTGTAAAGTGCTGATGAGTTAATAGTGCAAGTGAGAAAATATGATACTGCACTACAAAGGATTATCTTTCAGAAGCCAGTTACAAAGAAGGGGCTCGGATCCTCCAAGTGAATAGAATTGGCCACATGTGCATGCTCCAAACGGAAATCCATACAATGTGAAAATTAGAAGAAAAGAAAAAGTGCAGTGCTCCAAAGCTGAATAAATGAAAAACATTTATTCAATCTGTGTGCAGTGGCAGGCTGAGTGCAAGCTCTCCCAGGACTACGGTAATTTTGCGCTGGTGTGCACTTCTACAGGTTGGGTCCATGGACCCGTAAAAGCACATGTCAGCCTGAAATGGCCGTAGTCCTGTGAGAGCCTGCACTTGGCCTCGCCGCTGCAGTTTTAATGCACACGGATTGAATAAAAGTTTTTATTTTTTCGGTTTTGGAGCAGTGCCTCTTTCTTTTCTTCTACATTTCACATTGAGTTAATAGTGCTAAATAAGTGAAAAATGTAAGTAACTGGTCACTTATATCTATAACATTTTCCATGCATAACCAATCATACTGTATATGAGTTCCTATTCATCCTATTAGTGCTTGATGGACAATGTTATTGAGTGTCCATCTGTTATCTATAACAGTCTCTTATCTCATATATTTAGAAGGTTTAAAAAAAAGGATTTTAAACATAGGTTTGTATCTGTTGAAGCATTGAACACAAGTAAATTTGGATACATAGCTAGCACCATACACAGTATTTCAATTCAGTTCTCATGGGTGGGGTTGATTTACAAATCTGCAGTCCAGTCAATGTCTCTTCAACATTATTATTGACTTCACTGTTTGCATGTAAAAATTATTCTGCAAAAAAGGAAAGGATCTTTCCCTATACAATATAAATCATTAAAGATGATTAGAATACAATATAGATATAGCTATAAAACACCTAACTTTTTAGTTGTCACTATTCATGGAGGAAGTGTTGGCATCTGCCAAATCCAAATTATTCCATCACAGACCGCCAGATGATGTATTGTAATTGAATACTTCAGAGAATTGTGTGCAGCGATGTCAAGCCCATAGGCATCCGCTTATCCATGGTAATGAAATCTATAGTCTTCCAATATACTATTATTGTTCTTACAGTATATTGTCATTGCCTCCAGAAATTAGCAGTGTGTTCCTGCCAAGTAGCATCGTTTATTCACTCCCATGTCACTCATTGACATAGAAGTCATGAACAGAGCTACATACACGTCATCTGTCTGTGAATGAGACATAATTGTGTGTATAGACATAGCCTCTCCACCTTTATACAGCTGCAGCCTTTGAGAATAGAACTTTTAAAAAATGCTACATTAGAACTTGGACCTTGTATTACTATGACTTTATTTTTTTTCTGGAAAACACTTTAATTTGATATTAACGTGGTTTTCTCCAAATATATACTTAACACATATCTATCAGATGGATAATAAGCATTTCAGCACTTGGGGCTTCATCACTGGAGCACCTACTAATTGTATGAGAACAGGGGAAAGAAAACCCTTATTCACATGATCAGTGGGCATCCCACGGGTAGGATCTTTTTTTTACTTTAATGAACCAATAACTTTGATTCTGGTAAACCCCTTTGAATCTTCAGCGTGGCACTTGTCGAGTGTACCATAGTGTATAGTGGAAAATAGGAGCATGTAACATGATTTATTTATTATACTTAGCCATTGCTCCCTATGAGTCGATGTAAAAAACAGGAAATGTTACTGTATTTTCACAAATGAGAAATATAAAATATTGTAGACGTATTGTTCTACAATTGTTATGTATGCCCAAAATGACCATATGAAGATAGGGTTGTGTATTTTATTTAGTCCCAGACAGCACAGAAGTCAAGCTCTAATGCCTCCATGACCAGCGCGGTACAAGCCTTCTCCGATGCCGGCTGCCTTTTTCTGTCATGCATATTTTACTCTCCCTACAGCAGCAATCTTTCAGTCATTTCTCTTAACATGAGAACCATTCCCAATACAGCTTATTATTTGTCAGTTTTTCTTCAGGCTTTTCTCTTGGTTTCCTAGTTTTTTTCACCCTATTGTTACTTTTAAAGTGTAAGTTTAACAGTTTCACACAAAATAAAATCCTTTCTTTGGTGTTTATTGAGTGGATACATTATGTTTAATTGATATAATATGCAAATCTCACAATAGATGCTTTTACAAAGCCACAAAAAGAGACAACGTTTATTGTACTGCATATAAAGGTATAGTATCTAAGTATAATGTATATACCGTATGAGATTAGAATCTCATAGGTGTGATATCCACAAGACAAAATGCCCAAAAAATAATATTCTAAATAATTTAACTACTACTTTTTGAAAATTTGCCAGTCCCCTGGCTTCACTAAGATTTGTTCCATTCTTTACTGGTACATGGTGGTTGGAGTGAAGAATAACAATATAAATGTTAATTGATAGTCACATAAGTATTGTCTGGAACAACATTACATACATAACGTACAGTTGTCACATTGTCAGAGGAAATTTTTACTTTATTTTTCAATAAATCAATAGTTCACATAAATATAAAATAAATGTCTATATTTTATTAGCAAACTTGGCCTCTGTCTCTTCTTGGACTGATCATTGTCAAAATTCTCAATTCACAGGTAAAATGTATCTTCAGTGAACATAGATTTTCCCATTACTGAGAGAAGAGATGACCGTTGGTGCTCATAAAGTTCTATGGAGAACTGTAAGGCTGTGTGCACACGCTGCAGGTTTAGTGCAGAACGTTTCTGCACAAAAGCAAAAAAAAGACTTGGCTTTGATGAGGTTTTGGTGCGGTTTTGATGCGATTTTTGGGGGTATCAAGAAAGTCAATGAATTGACAATAAATTACATTTTCTGCATCAAAATCTGCACCAAAACTGCACTTTGTTCACAGCAAATCTAACATCCCATAAACTTTGCTGGTTTTAGGAGAGGCAAGTGTGGCGCCCCTGAGGCTACCATCGCCACAGAGGTACTGCACCTCAGACAGAGGTGTGATGCCCCATCCTGGGTAAAAAAGAGGCCATCTACCGTTTCACGTACCAAAAACCTGCAGACAACAATTGCAATTGTTAGCTCACACCTTAGATCAGGGCCGGGGCAGGTCCCATTAATGCGCGTCGACCAGTAGTCTGGTTACAGCACTTAAGCCCCGTACACTGTCTCTGGAATCATCCTGGGGGTGGAGCTTGGTGGGTTAAGTGTCTGAGGTGAGTAGGCAGAGTTAAGCTTGAAAGTTCATAGTTTACAGGGTCAATTGAGAGCTGGGAAAAGACCGACTAGGGGTGAAGTCTTGCTCGACCCTGGTGATGCTGAAGGGAGAATCCCAGCATCTTACGGAAAGTGTGCCAGACTCCCCTATAGTCTTGTTTCACAAGCAACATCTCAAGGTAGAGAGATTTGGTTGCAAACGGGGATCCAGTCCCTAGACTATGAAAAGACTTCAGGACTTTCTAGTAACGCCGGAGGCCAGGGTGGCTGTACACAATTTTGGGCCCCAAGCAGCACATGAATCCGCTGAAAGGGGGTCACAGAGGATTAGGGAGCCAAGCGGGCAGAAGTCCCTTTGAAGGTCCATGACCCCTAGGGCACTGTGTGTGGAGGCGCAGAACCGGTGGGTAAGAGTCAGTGCAGTCAAGACGACCAGGAAAGCCAAACAAAGGGTGTATCGCCACTTTCCTCGGACTTACTCGGGATCGGCAAAAGCCCATCACTGGGGATTCCCACATACCGTGGTGGACTAAGCTGGTACGGTGAGTAAAAGACTGTTGTTGCAAAGCACCGGTGTTGTCTCAATTCCTCCTGCGTCACAACCTGCCATCATAGACATTTCATATTTTCAACGGTCATCCCGGGTACCCGCTCCACCTGTGGGGAGCAAGAATACGTCAGCTGCGCCATCACCATCTGCCCTGGGGAGCACGCAGTGCAGCGGCGGCCCACATAGACGCAAAACCACAGGTGGCGTCACGAACTTTATTTCATTGTAAATACAACTCCCATTATCATCCCCTTTATTAGAACAGACACCGCCAGGGGCACGGAGCCTGACCTCGCCACTGCTGACATCCCCGGACTAGTCCGGCCCACTTCCGAGTACCCCCGGCTCTGGAGCTGGGCGTGTCACATGCAGATTATGATGCAGATTTCTGAAAAACTGCATCAAAAACTATGTGAAAAACGTCAATGTGTTCACAGGGCCTAACAGTGATTTTAGCAGAATGTCTGTCTACCTCGAACTCCAGTCTCCTCTCTCCTCCCCTCATCATAGAATTTTAAAAGCACCAACTGTCATTTCCTATCTTCACTGAATACAAATTTTACAGACTTCTGCCATGTTCTGACATCTGTCCATGAAGAGAAAGAAGCAAAGTTGCTTGTTTTCATGTCAACAGTAGATTTTTTTAATTTATGAAATAAAAATTAAAGCATGCGATAATCAGTATCAGAGACATTATTTTAAAAGAAAGAGTAACTTAAAACACATTTTAAATAGACAACATGGCAAAATAAGATGCCATGTGCCATGTAACATCATGTTTTGTCAGAATTAGAACAGGCATTTGTAAACAGGTGGGATACAATATAGTTGTGACCTACCTACACAATGTGGCCCCACATCAATGACCCTAAGGGGTACTTTACACGCTGCGATATCTTTACCAATATTGCTAGCGTGCGTACCCCCCCCATCGTTTGTGCATCATGGGCATATCGCTGCCCGTGGCGCACACCATCGCGCAGTCCGTCACACATACTTACCTGCATAGCGACATCGCTGTGACCGGCGAACCGCCTCCTTTCTAAGGGAGCGGTTTGTTCGGCGTCACAGCGACGTCACTAAGTGGTCGCCCAATCAAAGCAGAGGGGCGGAGATGAGAGGGACGAACATCCTGCCCACCTCATCCCTTCCTCATTGCTGGCGGGAAGCAGGTAAGGAGAGGTTCCTCGTTCCTGCGGTGTCACACGTAACGATGTGTGCTGCCGCAGGAACGACGAACAACTTCGTTACTGCAGCAGCAACGATAATTGAGATTAGGGGGGGATGTCACCAATTAGCGATTTTGAACGTTTTTGCAACGATTCAAAATTGCTAATAGGTGTCACACGCAACGATATTATTAACACGGCCGGATGTGCGTCACAAAATCCGTGACCCCAACGACATCGGCATGTAAAGCCACCTTTAGTATCAAAGGCAGAGAGAGCAAGGGTAAGCAAAATACACCCAGGTCGTGGATGAATTTCTTATTGATTCAACTACATATATTTATCTACTGATTAATATTTATCTATTTAGTATTATTGAGCAGAAGCAATGAGTAAAATATATATAACGTGTAATATAAGAGCTAAACGTGTAGCCCAGAGCATTTAGTCAGAGCTCAGCCTTTCACTTCTATGGTGGAGAAACTGCTGTAAAGCTGCATTGTAATTAGTTGCTTTAGGAAACAAGATCAGTTTTATATTAGGCAGTCTTAATAAATCATTGCCATTGCACAGAAAAGCATTATGGCCTAAAAGGATTACCTGGTTAACATCTTGCTCATGTATCGTGTAGGCTTTCAATGGGTTGATTAAAGGGGTCTTCCAGAAATAGAAAATGAACAAATGAATAATGTAAATAAAATGATGGTAAATTCATAAATACTTTTAATTAGCATATCAACATAGTTTTAATTAGGGAGGTAATCCATATAAAAGTAAAATGGCCACTGCCTCACTTCACTGAAAGAAACTGTTATAGAACATTATTAAGCATTTGTATTAGGAAGGTCTGCTATTGTGACCTGAATACATTTATCATGAATTGTCATTCACAAAGGCATGGCGGAGAGCAATGTAAGTAGCCTCTTCTTACCTCATCATTTCTTTTATCTTCTGTATTAGATCAGATAGACATTGGGCAAAAGTGTCATTAGCCTCTTCTTACCACAGCAAATCCCATATCTGCAATATTAGATCAGATAAATGGATATCAGTGTGATCAGACTTTTCTTACCTTACCACCCCTTTTAGCTTCAGAAATAGATTAGACCAAAGGGTGAACAGATGTTAATAGCCTCTTCTTACCTCAACACTCCTGTTTACTTCAGAAATGTATCAGATAGACAGAGGGGAAAGCAGTGCAAGCAGCCTCTTCTTACCACAACACCCCTGTTATCTTCAGAAATAGATCAGAAAGACACGGTGGACAGAAGTGAACAGCCTCTTCCTACATGATCGCCACTATGGTTACATCAGAGTATCCACTCGGAGCACATTTTCCTGCACATGAAAGGGATGGAGCTTCTGCTGTACATGCTCATAAAGCTTCTGTCCAACAAATTTTTGACAAATTTATAAAAATGTAAACAAATACTCAAAATCTATAGTGTAGACCCTTATTTTTCAAGACATGTTTTACTTTGTCCACCTACTTGAATATTGACAACAGATTCTCAGAGGGATTGACAGCTGGGGGGAAGTTACCTTTCCATGGACCCAAAATTTCAATATTTTGTTCACTGAGCCATTGAGTTATCACTTTTGCCTTTTGACATGATGCTCTATAATGCTAAAAAAACATTTTTTAATCATGAAAATGCTGTCGGATTCTTGAGAGAAGTTGCGCTTGGAGGATTTTTAGATGCAATTCTTTATTCATGGCAGTGGCTAGGAAAAATTCAGAGGGAGCCCACTCCTGTAGATGCACAGCAACCTCACACATGGATGGTTTAAGAACTCATGTTAGTACTCAGCTTTTCTTGTCCAGACAATCACTCTTTTAGATGACTGAAAGAGTCTTTTTAGATAAAATAACTTTGCCACAGTCTTCTGCAGTCTCAGCCATGATTTTTTTATAGATTGTCCTTGATATTTTTGTTGGAGAGAAGTGGTTTCTTTGCTGCCCTTCTTGATACCAGGCCAACCTCTAAATATCTTTTCCTTAGGCCCCTATCAGACGTCCGTGTTTTAGGTACGTGTGACATCCGTTTTTAACACGGATGCCACACATACTCATGTTATTCTATAGTGTTACTTACATGGGCCGTGGGACCCATCTTAGCCCCGCACACACACACGCAGACATGTTTGTTTTTTTCTCTGACAGCACGGGTGTCACATGGATCACACCATGATGTGATCCGTGTGACATCAGTGTGACATTTACCAGAGAAAACACGGGTCATTTAAATAAAAAGAATTTCTATATTCACCTGTATCCAGCCCTGTTTTCTTCGGCTCTGCTGCCTCCTGCTTCTGACCGCCGCTCATTATATTCTTTGATTATTTACTGCACTGAGGAGCTGGAAGCCGGAGCATTGCATTCACAGCACGACCGGGGACAGCATCGCCAAATCGCCGATGACAGGTGAGTTTTCAGCAAGCAAGCAGTGTGTGTGCAGTGACATCCGGGAGGTCATTGGAGTTCCTAATGAACTCTGATGAACCTGTGAAGTCACTGTGGTGACACCCGCTGCAGCGCAGGTGTGGCGGGGGTGTCACCAGGATGCCATTAGAGTTTATTGGGTAGTGGTAGTGGTTCAGAGAAAGTCTACATATTTCAATAAAACCATGATTTTTATGCAAGACTATGCTCCATTGCATGCATCAAAGTACTCCCCTGCTTAGCTAGCCAGTAGGGACCTTACAAATTAAATAATATTGACATGACCCCATTCCTCATTAAACCTAAATCCTATTGAGAACTTGTGGGCTCTTCTTAAATGAGAGATTTATAGAGACGGAAACATTCCCCCTCTCTGAACAGTTTCAGGGATTCTCTGGTTGGTGCTGCAAAAATGTTAATTTTCAACAGATTAAGAATCTGACAGACTCCATGGATTATGAATGATTTTTTTTTTTACATCATAAATGTAGTTTTGTACATTCTGATTGGTTTGGTTATTATTCACAGTACAGTTGAGCGAGTATCTAAATATTCATGTTTGCGATACTCGTAACAAGTACTGTGTAATACTTGAGTATTTGTTCCGAAAAGTGAGTACAATGCAAGTCAATGGGAAATGTGAGTAATAATCCAGCGGAAAATTACTCGCATTTCCCAATCAGCTGCAAATACGCATTATTATAGTATTTCATATTGATTTGCATTGTACTCACTATTCGGAATGAATACGCAAGGAGTACTCTTTACGAATATCGCAAACACGAATATTTCCATACTCGCTCAACTATAATTCACAGCTTATTTTCATTTATTAAACAATTCAGATGGTTAAAGGGAACCAAACTTCAGCATTTTCCTATATAAGGTGCAGCCAGTGCAGTACTGGCACTATCAGGCATAGGCTGTACATACCATTAGTGGGCAGCTCGGATGTTTAGGCTGTGAAATTCAAGTTTATAAAGTTTGAAAATTCATCTAGTTTTTGATTGACGTGTGCACCTCGCTGCTAATGTCCAGGCGGGTTATGCACGTGGATTCCTGCCCCCACCCCTCCGCCGCCTGTTCCTCCCTCCCTCTGGCTGTATGTAAATTTCTAATTTTCAGTTACACGGCATCGGGGTTAGCGCCTGCGTATAGCGCTCATCTCCGGCGCCATGTTTCTGAAGCCCACAGTATTATTGTGCATGAGAGGGCGGCGCAAGCACCCTCGCTTCTTCAGATCTGTTGTGACCGCGGGAGCATGTGTGGTCGCAACAGCACTGGAGAACAGCTGATCTTACCCCGATTAGCTGCAGCAGATGTCTGCTACGATATCGTCTGCTGCAGCTAATCAGTAAGATCAGCTATTCTCCAGTCCTGTTGTGACCACGCGCGCTCCCGCGGTCACAACAGATCTGAAGAAGTGAGGGCGCATGTGCCACCCTCTCATGCACAATAATACTGTGGGCTTCAGAAACACGGCGCTGGAGATGAGCCCTATGCGCAGGCGCTAACTCCGAGCCATGTAACTGAAGATTAGAA
This sequence comes from Anomaloglossus baeobatrachus, assembly GCF_048569485.1. Taxonomy (NCBI): domain Eukaryota; kingdom Metazoa; phylum Chordata; class Amphibia; order Anura; family Aromobatidae; genus Anomaloglossus; species Anomaloglossus baeobatrachus. The sequence continues at coordinate 600,294,543 of NC_134354.1, forward strand.
ATTTACATACAGCCAGAGGGAGGGAGGAACAGGCGGCGGGGGGGGGGTGGGAATCCACGTCCATAACCCGCCCGGACATTAGCAGCGAGGTGCACACGTCAATCAAAAACTGAAATTTCACAGCCTACACATCTGAGCTGCCCACTAATGGTATGTACACAATGTGCCTGATAGCGTCAGTACTGCACTGGCTGCACCTTATATAGGAAAATGCTGATATTTGGTTCCTTTTAAGTTTATTTTTTTCAATTAGTTGCCTAATAATTATACACATTAGCAGGTGCCCAATAATTATTCTTACACAGATGTTCTTCTAAGGAAAACGAAACCTCACTTTTACTTTATTAAATATTCAGAATTTAGGTTTATTAACCTTTTTATTGATCAACAGCCCTGTTGTTGTTCAATATTAAAATTAATTATAAAAAAATTAAAATTTGCCTAATAATTTTGCACCCAGTGTATATGTCTAACTTAAGAAAAAAACATTAAGCTATTAGCTTAACTTAAAGTATTATAAGGCAAAAGAATGTTTTATTCCCATCCCTTCTATGAAAAATGATAACATGAATAAGCCGAGCAGGTACGAGATAGAGATAAGGGAGATGTGAAGGTGAAAAAGACAAAAAGAGAGATGATAAGTAAAAAAATGAGAAAGAGATTACAGACAGGATTGATGAGACAAATAGATGGAAAGTATGTTGGCTAAAATACATTATTTTTCTTGTCCTTAGTTTATATTTTTCTGTTCAGGTTTGTCAGCCTAGTCCAGATTGCAAAAAAAATCAGATGGGAGATAATGTAATAGCATAAAATACAGATGACAAGCAACAATGCTAGCGGGGAAATATTTTGTCAAATATTCTAAGCATAGGATAATTCAAAAGCCTGGTCTCAGTCAGAGAAATACTTGTTAGAAATATTTTTTTTCCTAATATAAATAATAAATTCAGGTTTAAAATCCCATTCATTAACATGTGTGGAATCTACTGAGTATATAAAGCATATTATATAGAAGACAACCTGTCCGTGAACTGATTGGACTTTTTTGTATTCATTAGTTGACCCTCAAAGTCAAATCAGTGTGACCAAAGATGAAGCACATGAGAGTGGCCTCTAAATGCAAACTGCTAATAAACAGATACCAAGTTTTAGCACCCCACGGATCGAATTATAATTACTAGGGATGATCGAATGCTTCGATTATTCAGCTTTGCGTATATTTTCCGAATACCTCGCCGCTATTCGACTATTCGTGAACATTCGATGTGCAATGTAAGTCTATGGGAAACCCGAGTAACAACTATTCGGAACTATTCGGGCTTCCCTTAGACTTACATTGCGCATCGAATAGTCGAATAGCGGTGAGGTATTCGGAAAATTTTCGCAAATCTGAATAATCGAAGTATTCGATCATCCCTAATAATTACCTATTTTAATCATAAATCTTTTATATTTAAATGATGGACCACCCATTTAACGTTTTTTGAGCTTAATGGAGCTGTTCAATTTTATTATGATGCCAATTCAAAAAAATGTCTCATTATCAGTATAAAAACATATCCTGATAAATAAACTTGTTTGACACGGAAGTCCATGGTTTAGTGTTAACTGACAGTTGGTATGATTAATCAAAATGATATCCCCAATAACTCAGCTTTTATTTTCTCTAGAGCAGTTACAGAAGTGGGCTTTTGATTGGTTGCAATGGGCAAAAAGGCCTATTTTCTGTTGGATGTCTGTTGTAATATACAACAGTATAGTAAATCCAGTAAAAATAACATAAAACGCATACAAGTTATTTTGTATTGTGATACTTGTGATGCATTGCTAACTTGGAATGTAATTAGAATTTCATCTTGTATTTAAAGTGTACCTGCACTTAATGTTTACAGTAAGTGCTATATATATATAAAGCACTGAGACGTGCTGTGGGTATCTGGGTCGTGAGACCCCCAATAGCTCAAAACTCTTCTCAGAAGTGCACTGCTCAGGAGACCAAAGTGCTGTCTGGGGTGCTTTGTGACAACTCATGCAGACAAGGACTTTGAGTGATAATAGGATCTCAGGACTGTTTTAGCATCTATCACATATTAAAGCACCACTCCAGGTTTTTTTTTATTGCACTGCTGGAGTGGTGCTTTAAATCTAAGTCCCCTGTCCACTGTTATATACTCGAAGGTGAGTATATAACAGTGGACAAGGGACTTAGACATGGCAGCTTCATATTCTTTCACCACCTCTCTGGTCGGTTTCCGGTGACTTGTGACCTGCAGGAAACTCCAGTGTTTTATGGAGAGTGTTGGAGGTCACAACACAATGCAAGTCTATGAGAGCCTTGTGTCCGGCTCTCATTCTGGCTCTTATAGAGATGCATTGAGAATTTGTGACCTAACTGGAGTGGTGTTTTAAAATAAAGTCAATATATATGTACACATAAAATGTTAAATGTTATTTCAATAAATATATCTTCATTTGATAGCCAGTATGCCAATTAATTTGTGATTCACTACATTTATAGAGAATGCAGCCTAACCATTGTAAAAATGCACTACAGTGCCAGCCACTAGGTGTCTCCAACCTCTGCAGATTGCTATCCACTTTTGGTTGTCTTGTGAAAACTCAGATCCACAAAAATGGTATGCAAGGCTCTAGAGTTTTTACTGAATTTAATTTAGTGTTAACTAAATAGTATATTAGGCATGATATGTAAAATATTAAATGCATGATTTAATTGAGAAACAGTTCATGTCGTGTCTTGCATTTTTTTAATGATAGAAAGTACACAAGTATGGGAGTGGTGCAGGCAATAGATAGAGCCTGGAGATCTCCCTTGGTGTCCCTCTTATCCACAAACCAACTCATGTCTCTCCTCTCTTCGATCCTTGCACAAACGTCATTAACAGTCCTTGTACTCATCTCTGCAGCTGATTTAGCCGTGCACATTAATCCTACACACACCATTCTAATTGCCCATATTCCAAATTATGATGAGTTTTATATATGTATGCATACAATAAATAACCATACAGTGATCAGATCGAGTTGTCATGATCAGAGCAGGAAATAGGCTGAGTTTATTGAGGAACCTGAAATACTCATAGTGAGTTTCTTGGATGCAATCCAAGACTGCATATTCTTTCACAATTGGTCAAACTGCAGTGAAGAAGCTAATACAGCGATGTTGTAGTGTGTAAAGGGGCCTTTATGATACGTCTTATAATGTCTGAGTGCAGATATGAGTGCGGTAAACGGTGCAAGCGCCAGGAGTGGCCGATGGATCTCAACCATAAATAGTATTATATGACTCTGTGTATAACAGTGCCACTTTTACAATCTATTGTTTGACAAACGCTATCTATGGCTGAAACGTGGCAGTTTTAATTTTATATCTTGTAATCAATGAAGAGGTTTTAGAGGAATAGAACCAGGGCCTTGGATACCTTTTGTTTGATTGCTGAACAATATGTTGGGGAGTTGTCCCAAGTAATTACAGATTTGGTGGAGTGGTCAATAGAATTGTTTCAAGACAAATGATTCTGCTGTCAGCTCCACCTTCTCCTTCTCTAATATATGTGACACGAGTTTAGCATAAGGAAGGAGCTTTCGTTTAGGGTTTATGTCTCATTGGTCAGGAGTCCCATCATGTATAGACCAGCACACATAGTTAACTCCCACTGAAAGCAGATTAGTGATTCCTAACTTTGCAGCTATTTAAGATATTCCAAGTGTGTTCTCAAAAACCAGGAAGGACACAATAAGGTGCCCTAGTGCTACAAAACTATTCATTTATTTAAGTTTCTAAAGAAATAAAAGATAAGGAAAATCATACTAATTCTCAAATGTATTGTCACGGTTTCCCCTCCCTGTCCACATAGCTAGGGGGTGGAGCCTTCTCCCAGGCTTCACTTCCGGAGCTGGGATGCTTTAAATACTGTCATCTCTGGTGAACCAGAGCCGGCTATAAACTTAGAGCTGCTCTGTCTGTTAGTGCTGGTCCCTGTAAGTGTGATCCTGATCCGTTCCCTCTGTGCCCTAAGCCTCTGCTTGTGTTCTGTCCCCTAGTCATTCTGCCATTCCTCTGTCCCACCTCCTTCCTTCCCACAAATGCCCCGGTTGTTCCCCCCTCTCCTACCTACCCACTCGGTTGTTTCCTCTGGTACTGACCTCGGCCTGATCTCGACTCCTCCTCTTCTAGTTCCTCCGGTCTTCCTGCTGCCCGTACTGTGTATGACCCGGACCCGTCTGACCATCCCCTGCATGTTCCACAGCTTCAGCTGTCCGGCTGATGCTGGCAGACAATGCATTAGCACACACTGGTAGTTCTCCTTGCTTATTCAGCTGTAGTGTCTATCCCTGCAGGACTCCAGCTCCCTTTGCTGACAGCCTGACACATATTAAATGTGTACACAGAGTTTGCATATTTTTAAAGCAAAATCACAGATACTTTAAGTATTCTTTTCCAAGAAGTATTGCTTCTAAGCTACAACACCTCAATATTGAAATCTGAGACCTACCTGAGTGTAGGAGTTTCCCATACACTTCAATGTGTAGTGTATTACAGCTCTATATAATTTGAAGGAGTAACAATATTTTTGTGAACATAGAGCTGTTATTCATTCTTGTTAGGCCCATTCCCATGTTGCACAGTCAGTTTTCAACATCTACATGGCCATCCATATGTGTCATCCATATGACATCCGTGTGAAATCTGTGCACTGTTTTTATATCCATGTGACACCATGTGTTATTTGTATGACTGGAAAAAATAATGCATGATACGGAAATTAATGTTTTCTTTATGTGTATAAGATGTTCAAAGCCAGAAAAATGTAATAAAGAGATAAATAAATGATAAATGGAAAGATAGACCGATAATAGATACAGTAGACAGATTTATATATATTTATGTATGTATGTATAATAGATACAATAGATAGATATATTTCTATTTCTCCTGGATAAGTAATGGGGGTGTCTGAAAGAAGCCCACCCATTACTAATACCAGGAATTGATGCCAGCTGGCAATTCACAGCTGGATGGATAGATGTTAGATAGAAAGAAATAGATACAGTAGATGGAAAGATAGAAAGATAGATAAATGTTAGATAAATAGATAGATAGTAGATACACTAGAGAGATAGATAGATAGAATGCTTGTACAGGTATTTAGCTGAGTTAATAAATAATTTGCGGAAAAAAAACCCTGGGTTCTCCCTAATTTTCATAACCAGCACAGGTACAGTAGCAGCTGCAGGCTGCAACCCTCACGTGTCAGCTGTCCCTTGGCTGCTTTTGAAAAATAGAGAGGATCCCACTACCACACTGATTTTTAAAATTATTTGAATGAATAATTATAAAAAATGGCATAGAGTCCAACCAATTTTTCAAAATCTGCCAAGGTTCAGCAGACAACCTGGGACTGATATTTTAGGGTGATTATTTGGCCCTTCCCAGCCTAAAACTAGAAGCACGCAGTCGCCCCAGAGAGTACACATCTATTAGACACTCCAAATTTGGCACTGTGCTCAGCTCTTCAAATGGCCTGGTGCGGTGGCAAATGGGGAATATATGGAGTTGGTGAAGATCTCTATTGACTTTCATAGTATCATAGTATCATAGTTTTTAAGGTTGAAGGGAGACTCTAAGTCCATCTAGTTCAACCCATAGCCTAACATGTTGATTCAGAGGAAGGAAAAAAAAAACCCAATGTGGCAAACAAAATTTCCTTCCTGACTCCACATCCGGCAATCAGACTACTTCCCTGGATCAATACCCTGTCATAAAATCTAATATACATAACTGGTAATATTAAATTTTTCAAGAAAGGCATCCAGGCTCTGCTTAAATGTTAGTAGTGAATCACTCATTACAACATCATGCGGCAGAGAGTTCCATAGTCTCACTGCTCGTACAGTAAAGAATCCTCGTCTGTGATTATGAATAAACCTTCTTTCCTCAAGACGTAGCGGATGCCCCGTGTTCCAGTCGCAGGCCTAGGTGTAAAAAGATCTTTGGAAAGGTCTCTGTACTGTCCCCTCATATATTTATACATTGTGATTAGATCCCCCCTAAGCCTTCGTTTTTCCAAACTAAATAACCCCAAGTTTAATAACCTGTCTTGGTATTGCAGCCCACCCATTCCTCTAATAATCTTGGTGGCTCTTCTCTGCACCCTCTCCAGTTCAGCTATGTCCTTCTTATATATCGGTGACCAGAATTGTACACAGTATTCTAAGTGCGGTTGCACTAGTGACTTGTACAGAGGTAGAACTATATTTTTTTCATGAACACTTATACCTCTTTTAATACATCCCATTATTTTATTAGCCCTGGCAGCAGTTGCCTGACACTGTCCACTAAAGTGAAGTTTACCATCCACCCATACACCCAAGTCTTTTTCTGTGTCTGTTTTACCTAGTGTTCTACAATTAAGTACATAATCATAAATGTTATTTCCTCTACCCAAGTGCATGACCTTACATTTATCTACATTAAACTTCAATTGCCAATTCTCAGCCCAATCCTCCAATTTACATAAATCTCCCTGTAATATAAAATTATCCTCCTCTGTATTGATTACCCTGCACAGTTTAGTATCATCTGCAAATATTGAAATTCTACTCCGCATGCCCCACAACAAGGTCATTTATAAATATGTTGAAAAGAAGCGGGCCCAATACTGACCCCTGTGGTACCCCACTATGAACTGAGACCCAGTCCGAGTACGTACCATTAATAACCACCCTTTGTTTCCTATCACTGAGCCAGTTTTTAACCCAGTTACACATATTTTCCCCTATCCCCATTATTCTCATTTTATGTACCAACCTTTTGTGTGGCACCGTATCAAAAGCTTTTGAAAAGTCCATATACACAACATCCACTGCATTTCCCTTGTCCAGGCTTGAACTTACCTCTTCATAGAAGCTGATCAAATTAGTTTGACAGGATCGATCCCTCATAAACCCATGTTGATACTCTGTCATAAGGCTATTTTTCTTGAGATACTCCAGTATAGCATCTCTCAAGAAACCCTCAAGGATTTTACCAACCGTAGAGGTTAAACTTACCGGCCTATAATTTCCCGGCTCAGTTTTTGTCCTCTTTTTGAATATTGGCACCACATTTGCTATGCGCCGACTTTACTTATTATGAGTGTGAATGTTTTGCCTATAAGTGTGAAAACGGAAACCACATGTACTGGAAACACAGAAGTGTAATGGAGGCCTTAGACAGTAATTTAGGAAATAATAAGATTGTATAAATACAGTAAATTTTTTGGGTTGTGGAACGAATTCTCTGTGTTTCAATTATTTCCTATGTAAAAATTCACTTTCATATAGGAGTAACTTGGTTTAAGAGCACACTCCCGGAACCAATTATGGTTGTAATCCAAAGTTCCATTGTATTTGGGAACTCATCCAGCCCTTTTTGAAAATATGTTATAGTGTCTGCAATTAGGGCATTCCACAGTATGAAGGTTCTATATTTAAAGGACCCTTTCCTAGTTATCTGCCAGAATCCCCTTTATTCCACCTGTAATGAGTGCCTCTTAGTCCTTAGTATTGTCTTTGGAGTGAATAAGTAATGATCCTGTCCTTTATATTGACCACACAGGTATTTATGAGTATAAATGAGATTTCCTCTGAGACGTCTTTTTTCTAAGCTAAACAAACCCATTTTTTTTATCCTCTCATCATATGGGAGGACTTCCGTCCATTTTAATAACCTTATTACCCACCTTTGAACTGACTGTTTCTTAAGAATATCATTATAAAAATGTGGAGTCCATAAGTGGATTCAATATTCCAGATGAAGCCTTAAGCGGACTTTCACATTCGGCATTGTTAGTTATATCGTAGCGTGTGACAGCTATGAACGAGCAGAAATACTCACTTTCTCGTTCATCGTTGACACGTCGCTCATTTTCTAAAAGTTGTTCATTGTTCCCGAGGCAGCACACATCGCTCCGTGTGACACCCCGGGAACGATGAGCTGCAGCTTACCTGCAGCCGCCGCTAATGCGGAAGGAAGGAGGTGGGTGGGTTGTTTATGTCCCTCTCATCTCCGCTCCTCCGCTTCTACTGGCCGGCTGCTGTGTGATGTCGCTATGACGCCGAAAGTCCCTCCCCCTTAAGGAAGTGGATGTTCGCCGCCCACAGCGAGGTCGTATGGAAGGTAAGTACGTGTGATGGGGGGTTACAACATTGTGCCGCACAAACGATGGGGCCGGATGTGATCGCAAATGCGATCGCACAATTAATTGTAATGTGTAAAGCAGCCTTTACAAGTGGTTTCTACAATTGTAACAATTTGTTGGGATTTTCTTTCTCTTTTTATACACCATAAAATCATAGCATTGGCAAATTATAATTTTATTATTTTAACGTGAAAATATCATTATTCTCATCAACCAATTGTCAATAGACCTTTTTTTATTATTGTAAACGTGAACATACTATAGCACGTAATCCTTCCCTATACCAAAGCTTCTGCCTACATTTCATTTTCACTCTTCATATTCTGAATATCTGACCTCACAACACATCTTACATGATGCTTTGCATGCCTATCCTCTCTCAGTTTATTTCATGCCTTTTGAATGTAAAATAGGATAACCGATCAGATAAGTTATGAGATGGTAAAGACGAATGCACTGAGGCAACACATGTAATTTCATCAGGTTAGCAGACCATAAATGGGAAATATCTTTAAAATACAAGATAAGTCAAATGATCAAGCACTGCGGAAGCACCAGAACTTGCATGAATGTAAGTAGGATGAATGTTTATTTGAACTCTGCCCATTTCCCATTTTTAGTATTAATTTATAATTAGGAGTGCTTCCATAACAAGGGTTACATGATTTACATACAGTATTTCATTATTATTTACCTTATAATAGAAGCAGTGTGAGTAAAGAAACTGTTTCTGTCTATCCTTCCTCCTTCAGATCTGTCTATCTATATATTAGGCGAGTGAAACACTTTGAAACAAGTCATATTCAATTTGATTCTATTGCTATGCTGCCTAACTACTTAGATTTTGTCAATCTATCTATCTATCTTTCTATCTATCTATCTATCTATCTGTCTATCATAGGGATCCTCGCTTTCTGCAGCGGTATACATAGGCACAAAGTTCTTATGGCACACAGGAAGGTTTATTAAGCCTAGAAAGCGCAACCATAGAAATCTACCATAGAAAACAAGTAACCAAGCAGGCCTGCGAGGCCCCAGGTATGCACTCAAGGGTTAAAGTTTATAATTAGTGATGAGTGAATACTAAAAATTCGGATTTGAGTTATTTGTACCTAGCACTATTTCAGTATTTGGCACAATTAACAAACCTAAAGCAAGCCAATAGGAAACCCTAGCATTTTTCGGGGAAATGTAGAAGAAAAATCCTTGGGTTCCCCATTGACTTGCATTGGGTTCCTTTTTCGTTCATGCTGGAATAGTAATAAGAATTCAGCACAAATGACCCAAACCTACATATTTAGAATTCTCTATTCACTATTCATAACATCTCCAGAGTAAAGCAAAATAAACTGTCTTTTTTCCTGCCAAAAAATTCCTTGCCAACTTCACATTCGGCAATCAGACTAGTTCCTACGATCAACACCCAATTACAGAATTCAGTGCACATATCCAGTAATATTTTATTTTCCAAGAATGGCATCCAAGCATTTCTTAAATTTTAATAGTGAATCAACCATTACAACATTATGTAGCAGAGAGTTTCATAGTCTCACTGCTCTTACGGTAAAGAATCTGCGTCTGTAATTATGATTAAACCTTCTTTCCTCAAGGCAGAGTGGATATTCACTTGTTCCCATCGTAGGCCTGGATGCAACAAGATCATTAGAGAGATCTCTGTACTGCCCTCCCATATCTTTGTACATTGTAATAAGATAAGCATCTATGCTTTCGTTTTCCAAAATAACTAACCCCAAGTTTAATAACCTATCTCGGTATTTTATTCCATCCATTCCCTTGATAACCTTGGTTGTTCTTCTCCGCACCCACTCTAGTTAAGTTATGTCCACCCACACTCAAACACTTTTTCTTGCTCAGTTTTGATAAGCAACAAACTCATCCCCCATGAAATGTTCTTTTTACTCTCTATTTCCCCAGACTGCTAAGCTCGCCAGCTGACTCATGCAGTCTCCATTCAGAGAGACTCTCGCCCGGGGCAGCTTTCTCTCAGAGACACTGCCTCTCTTTGCTCAGCAACCACTAAATTGAACACATACCTAGTTCTAGGTAAAATACTATAGGTGCATTTTAATTAAGACCTGCAGCACTATGACTTAACCACCATTCTGGCTTCATACTCTAGCTAGCCTTCATAATTAAACACACCCGATTAGTAGACAATAAATTACAGAGGTTTTACAAAACTTAACTGTAGATTGACTCACCATCTCTAGGTCTAGTGCTGAGTCTCGGTCTCTGTTCCCTGTTATTGTCTGCTCTGTTATTGTCTGTAGCACACAGATCACTTTAACAGCAGTAACTCAACACAGTGCCTTTACCATAGTTGACAGCATGAGTTCCCAGAATTAGGCAACTTTTGAACTCGCCTGCTCTCTCAAATCTTCCAGGTACATTTAATTTGTGGGGAACTTATTCATCACAAACTTAATGTTCCTCTTTATTCTCTATGGTTGCTCAACACCCCAAAGCATTATATATAGAGATAGATATATAGATAGGTATATATATATATATATATACATATACAAGAAAATAAGAATTTGATACACTGCCGATTTTGCAAGATCTCTCACTTACAAAGAATAGAGAGGTCTGTTATTTTTTATTGTAGTTGCACTTCAACTGGGATGGACAAGATAAAAAAACATCCAACTAATTTGAATTTTTTTTTTAATAAACTAACTATTTAATATAATAGGAAAACAGAATTTAATATTTAGTACAGAAACCTTTGTCTGCACTTACAGAGGTCAGATGTTTCCTGTAGGTCAGGTTTGCACACACTGCAGCATACAGATCTTCTCCAGTCCTTTCAGGTTTTGGGGCTGTCACTGGGTAACATTGTGTTTCAGCTACCTACAAAGATTTTCTTTTGGGTTCAGGTCTGAAGACTAGCTAGGCCACTTCAAAACCTTGACATGCTTCTTACGGAGACATTCCTTAGTTGCCCTGGCTATATGTTTCAGGTCATTGCCATGCTGGAAAAAATAGCCAAGAACCAAATTAAAGGCTCTTACCGAGGGAAGATGGTTGCTTGCCAAAATATCACGACACATGACACCATCCATCCCCCCTTCAATACTGTGCAGTTATCCTGTCCCATTGCAGAAAACACCATCAAAGTATGATATTTTCACCCCCATGCTTCATGGTTGGGACACTGCTCTTGTGGATGTACTCGTCCTTCATTTTCCTCCAAACACAGTGAGTAGAGGTGATACCAAAAGTTCTATTTTGTCATATCTGGCCATGTGCCTTTTCTTTATCATCTAGATTGTCATTGGTGAACTTCAAATGGGCCTGGACATATGCTGGCATGAGCAGGGGGACCTTGTGAGACCTGCAGAATTTGAATCCATGATGGTGTAGTGTAATACTGTGGTTGCCGCTCTATTCAGGTCACTGTCCTCCTGTGTACATCTGGGCTGATTCTTGACCTTTCTCAGAATCACTTTTACCCCATGAGGCTAGATCTTGCAAGGAATCCCAGACCGAGTAAGATTGACAGTAATCTTGTTTTTCTTCCAATTTCTAATAATTGTACCAACAGTTGTTGCCTTCTTATCAAGCTACTTGCCTATTATCCTATATCTCATCCCAGCTTGTACAGGTCTACAATTTTGTCCCGAGTGTCCTTGAGCAGCTCTATGGTCTTGGCCATTGTGGAGAGGTTGGACTATGATGGATAGATGTCTTTTATAAAGGTAATAGGTTGAAACAGGTGCAATTAATGCAGATAATGAGTAAATAGTAGAATATAAAAAATGACAGGTCTGTGAGAGCCCCAATTCTTGCTGGTTAATAGGTAACAACACTTATTTCATGCACTTAAAGACAAATTATTTACTAAAAAAATCATACAATGGGAATTTCTGGATTTCTTTTATTCTGTCTGTAACAGTTGAAGTGCCAAAAGAAAGAGAGAGACCCGCTCAACAAATGTTTGGGGTGATGAGAGTGCGATGAGAAATCCTGGATAGGCTACCAGGCAAAATTATAGAAAAACATTTTTTATAAGAGTTTTTTTCTAAGGTAAAAAAAACCCCAATTAAACCAGCTCTGATAAAGGTTTTTAATTGATGTTTTATAATAATGGTATTTGGACTGTTGAAATCACTGCTTGCAATTTAAAGCCATTATTTTCCTACGGCAATTAATAACCGTTTTGAGCCTCTAAAAAAGTGTGTTGCAGCGCTAATCATACTAGTATTGCAAGTCCTATACCTTGAAACGTTTTTTAGTTTTTTATTAGTAGTTGATTTTGCCACCGGCCGGGGCATTTCAACCAGCCTTCTGATAATTATCTGTTTATTAGTCAAATTTTTATGTGTTGTATGTTTTGTGTGTATTGTGCTGAATTAATTTTGTGTCTAAAACAAGGATAGTATTTTAATAAAACATCAATTAAAAACCTTTATCAGCGCTGGTTTAATTGGGGGTTTTTTACCTTAGAAAAAAACTCTTTATAAAAAAAATTTTTCCTGGTTCCAGGCAAATTAAGGGTTTTTTTGCCTATAAACCTAGCTACAGATCCCCTTGTTTTGTGGTTAAGCGCTAACATTTGTCCAGTGCAATTGGTACTATTTCAAAATTATAAAAAGGAGAAGAAATCCAGCATCCTTGGACAGTTGAAATGTACCTATGAAAAAACTTATAGACCTCTCCATTCTTTGTAGATGGGAAAACTTGCAAAATCAGCAGTGTGTCCAATACTAGTTTCCTCTCTGTATATAAAAAAAATCAATATACTTACCACTCAGCTTTCTGGTCTCTTCACTCTACACCATCACCCAAGTGGTCCTTGCCATATCCTCAAATCACACAGCAATCACCAGGCCTCTCTTGCTTAGCGTGAACAGCAATTACATGAATATGTGATGAGAAACGGATTGGTCAAATGGAGGGGCTGGAGAAGTGAGTGGGGATGTGACTGTAGAGATTTTTTAACATTTTTTACACATGGATGGTCTTTTATGATTCATGAAAAAGGCAGCCAGTGCTAGTTATTTGCTGACTCTGCCCAGATGTAAATTGAAATAAATCTTCATTTTGGTATTTTGGTAAATGTGGATTTTTGTAAAATTTGGGTAGAATTCAATGTAACTTTATTTTATTCACTCATCTTGATCTATCTATCTATCTTTCTATGTATCTATCTGTCTATCTACAGTGATGAACAGTGTTTGTCATTATTCACACCATATCTCTGCAACCCTTTGATAAGTATTCTAATGTTGTCTTCCTTCATATCATCCATCTTGAATTTTAAAGAAAGTTAACAACATTTGCATAAATAGATTCCCTATCTAGAAGAACATCAGCGAGAAAACATGTTTTGGGAAGAATAGAATTCTATTATTGTAGTCTTTAATCAAGAATAATGACGGCAAATCTCTAGGTATCTATTCCTTCATGATAGACAAGGAAGCTGACAAATGTAGTTTTAATGGTCCTTGCTGGTGCCATACTACAGGGGCCTCATTAGAAGACATTTTTGTACATCATTTTCCCCTTGCGAATGTCACTTTACATTATTTCCTAAAAAAGGTGGCTGTTGAAGATAATTACCGAGAAGCATATCCTGTTTTGTAACTGTAGAAAAATCAGACACTAGAGAGTATGTCCTAACAGGCATCAAAAATTTACATTGTCACAGATGAATGTGGATGATGAATATATGCAGCTGTTTTTACAGTGAAGCATTTCTTATTTGGTGCCCGTTGTTGTGCTTTAATTATTTGTATGTAATCATTTAAAATATTTACTACACTAAATGAGGCTTGGCTCTGTTCCATGCACTTCCACCATACTTCCTGATATGCATCGGTAATTAATGGTAATAGATGCAGAGCGAAATAGTATAATTTAAAATGTAAGAATATATTAGACATCATTTCAAACAATGACATTTATGTATGAAGATGTAATTCAGCTATAAAGCTGAGGCATTAAACATTTCATTGTGAGGGTCATTTCAGGCAGATGAGAAATAAGCCTGCAATGTGGATGATACAGTCAGGTTTTTAGTGCCTTGCATAATATGCTGGATAATCTATTTAAAGGGTTTTCTGGAATATGTGTGGTGCTACAAGAACATACAATCAAGTTGTGCTGTGCTATTTATTCAAGTCCCCTAGTAGTGATTGGGTGTTAGGCCGATAGCTGTATAAAAAAATCTTTCAGAAAAAAAATCGTCAATTTTTCAATTTTTCTGTTACATTACCATTCATGTGTGTTTTTGACATCTCGTGTAGTAGCCATAAATATGCATAATAAAAGAAATTATACAAACAAAAATACAGCTTTTTTTATTTTAACCCTAGAATGCATACCGGGGGGCCTCGCAGGCCTGCTAGGTTACTTGTTTTCTATGGTAGATTTCTATGGTTGCGCATTCTAGCATTCTAGGGTTAATAGTTGCAAGTGATGTAAGAACAGATGTAATACAAATGGAGTTCAATGCACCTAATGAGTTTAATAGGCAAGTCTGATCCATAAATGCATCAGATTCATGCATTCTCTGAATTTTTTACAGGGAAACTATCAATTCATGGAAATAACCTTCTGTTAATTGGAATAATCTGTATACAGTTCATGTGTGATTCATTTGTACCATGGTCAGCACAGATACTGAAAATATGCCCATCTGAAAATGTTTTCATGTAAAAACAGTGTACTATGGAAATCTGCACAATTATTTTGAATACATAGTGGCCACCGGCAAAACAATATTCCCTACTTTGCCATTCTATTATCAGCATAATCAGTGTGTCATAAAATATTCCCATCATACAGTTGGGAAAAAAGTATTCAGTCAGCCATCAATTGTGCAACTTCTCCCACTTAACAAGATGAGAGAGGCCTATAAGTGACATCGTAGGTATACCACAACTATGAGAGACAAAATGAGAAAACAAATCCAGAAATCACCCTGTCTGATTTGGCAAGATTTTTTTTTTGCAAATTATGGTGGAAATAAGTATTTCATCATCTAAAAACATGCAAGATTTCTGTCTCTTACAGACCTGTAACTTCTTCTTTAAGAGGCTCCTCTGTCCTCTACTCATTACCTGTAGTAATAGCACCTGTGTGAACTTGTTATCAGTAAAAAAGACACTTGTCTACAACCTCAAACAGTCACACTCCAAACTCTACAGAAAACTGTTGCTTTCTGGAATCAGCTTTGTTGGCTGAGGCCCCACCCTATCTGGTCACAGGGGTAGGATATCACCACAGGTCTTGTTAGGTCGATTGTATAATGCTTATGCTTATTCTAACAGGGGGAAGGAATAACTATGAATACCCCCCAGATATTATTTGATACTCAGCTGTTGTCACTCAAGCAGCTGCTGATTTTATAAACTTTACTTTCTTGAATTTTAAAACCTATACATCCGAGCTGACCACTAAAGGTATATAGAGAATCAGCCTGATAGTTCCAGTATAGCACTGACCTTAGGTTATAGAAGAAAATCCTGGTGGTTGGTTCCCTTTAACATTCATGAATGCAGTTATTGTATTTTTCGAATTATAAGACACACTTTTCCTCCCAAAAATTTGGAGGAAAATAAGGGGTGCGGCTTATAATCCGAATGTAGCTTACCAGGGGGATGGGGGTGGTGGAGAATGGTGACAGGAGGCAGGGGCAATGCTGCAGGTGCTGTGCTGCTTGGCCTGTGCAACAGGCGTTGCTTTTTATGCGGCAGGCAGTGCTGCTCTGTGAGGCGGGCGGTTAGAAAGGGGACATCCTGAAGATGTTGGCAGTTTGGGCTTCAAATAATGGCGCCATGAGTTGACGCGTGCACAAATGGAGCTTTTGGCTGAAGATCTCTTCTGCACACATGCCTCCTCCAGCTCATTGATGTCCCAGCAGCGGACTTAAGGAACATGGCCCTTGAGGTGGTGCGTGAGCAGATGAGATCTCGACTTGTCATTGAGCCGATAACTGAATCTGCGCATGAGCTGACTCCGGGCGCCATTTCTTTGAAGTCCAAACCACTGACAGTTCCTGAATGTTTTCTCTGCCTCTTAGCACCACCAAGCATCTGGGACACCTGCAGCACTACCCAGCTCCACGACTGTCTCTGCCTCCTGTGACCACCGCTCCACCACTGCTGCTGCACCACCCTGCTTTATGACCGCCTTGCCTCCTGTAACCGCCACTTCATCACCGTTGCTGCATCGCCCTGCTCCACAACTGTCCTTGCCTCCTGTGACCCCCGATGAACCACCTTTGCCATCCTCCCCAGTATCACACCACTGGATTAGAAGACAGACCCCATTTTATTTCCTTTTTTCCTCTAAATTTGGGTTGTGTATTATAATCTGGTGCATCTTATAAAAAAAATATGGTATGTGTGTGCTTCACAGCCTTATTTTTCACTCAAAATGTTTGATAGACATTAGAACCTGGTAAATAAAAAAAATAAAAAATCCATTGTGGAATTGCAGTTTTTGGCAATTTCACAGCACTTGCAATTTTTTTCACGTTATCCAGCACAATATATGGCAGATTGATTGGTGCCATTCAAAAGTACACCTTGTATCGCAAAAGACAACCTGTCATATGGCTATACTTATGCAAAAGAAGTTATGGCTCTTGGAAGAAGTGAGGAAACAAAGAAAACAAAAAATGCAACAACACTGATAGGTGGAGGGAAGGGGATAATATTCACTTTTCTTTCATGATGTGTTATATTCCAGTGTCAGCAGATCTTTTGCTGCACACTTTACATAGCGCTGATTTCACATTAACGTAGTGTGATGTTGGCATTTATTATAATTTATAACTATATTTATGTTTGCTTCTACAAAGGAGGTTCAACTTGACATTGCATAAAAACAGTTACTCATAAGGTAGTGGTAGGAGCCATAGTAACCTTTCTTTACTGGCTGCTGTAGCTTTCTATTTTGTTTGCCATTATATTTAGCTACAATAGGGGACTATTAGGTTAACGACTACCGTGTTTTTACAAAAATAAACCCTCCCCCAAAAATAAGCCCTAGCAGGGATTTTCATCATTTTTGGAGCAAGGCTTAAATATAAGCTCTCCCCCGAAAATAAGCTCTAGTCACAGTTCAATAATGAAGTTTCTGTGCAGCTAAAAAAGATACAGATACTGCAGGGCACTTCCTTATAGACAGCGGCACCCCGCAATCACTCACCCGACGCTGAGCGGCAGGACCTGCTGAGATCGCACACTCACACACATCAGCTCTCACACACACACACACAATCAGATCTCACACACAAACATCCGATCACACACAAACACACACACCAGATCTCACACACAAACATCCGATCACACACATAATCAGATCGCACACACAAAAATCGTAACACACACACATAGGATCGCATACACACTCACCTCAGCGACACCGATCACTTCTCGCCAGCAGAATACTGAGAGGCAGTGTGGTGGAGCGCAATGACCTGCAGAACAGGACCTGCGGCCGGACACATTACTTGCTCTCATCATTACCTGTGGCCGGAAGCGCTAGATGTCATGTGATGTGTGCGTGTGTGCGATCGGCTGTGTGTGTGCCTGCGATCTGTTGTATGTGTCTGCGATCGGCTGTGTGTGTCTGTGATCTGCTGTGTCTGCGATTGGTTATGTATGTCTGCGATCTGCTGTATGTGTTTGCGATCGGCTGTGTGTGTCTGCGATCGGCTGTGTGTGTCTGCGATCGGCTATGTGTGTCTGCAATCGCCTATGTGTGTCTCCGATCTGCTGTATGTGTCTACGATCGGCTATGTGTGTCTGAGATCTGCTGTATGTGTCTGCGATCGGCTGTGTGTGTCTTCGATCTGCTGTATGTGTTTGTGATCTGCTGTATGTGTCTGCGATTGGCTGTATGTGCCTGCGGTTCGCTGTGTGTGTCTGCGGTTGTCTGTGTGTGTCTGCGATCAGCTGTGTGTGTCTGCGATCGGCTGTGTGTGTGTGCGATCAGCTGTGTGTGTCTGCGATCTGCTGTATGTGTCTGCGATCGGCTGTGTGTGTCTGTGATCTGCTGTATGTGTCTGCGATCGGCTGTGTGTGTCTGCGATCGGCTGTGTGTGTGATTTGCTGTGTGTGTCTGTGATCTGCTGTGTGTGATTTGCTGTGTGTGTCTGTGATCTGCTGTGTGTGTGATTTGCTGTGTGTGTCTGGGATCTGCTGTGTGTGTGATTTGCTGTGTGTGTCTGCGATATGCTGTGTGTGATTTGCTGTGTGTGTCTGGGATCTGCTGTGTGTGTGATTTGATGTGTGTGTGTGGATTGCTGTGTGTGCGATTTGCTGTGTGTGTGATTTGCTATGTGTGTCTGCGATCCGCTGTGTGTGTGATTTGCTGTGCATCTGGGATCTGCTCTGTCTGTGTGATTTGCTGTGCGTGTCTGGGATCTGCTGTGTGTGTGATTTACTGTGTGTGTCTGGGATCTGCTGTGTGTGTGATTTGCTGTGTGTTTCTGGGATCTGCTGTGTGGATCATTTGCTGTGTGTGTCTGGGATCTGCTGTGTGTGTGATCTACTGTGTGTGTCTGCGATCTGCTGTTTGTGTGATTTGCTGTGTGTGATTTGCTGTGTGTGTCTAGGATCTGCTGTGTGTGGGATTTGCTGTGTGTGTGATTTGCTGTGTGTGTCTGGGATCTGCTGTGTGTGTGATTTGCTGTGTGTGTCTGCGATCGGGCTGTGTGTGTCAGCGTCAGCCAGCAGCAGGGGAGAACGGCGTGCAGCAACCACCGGAGATCACAGGGAGGACCTGGGAAACCACACAGACGTCCGGGTCTGGTGAGTATGAGTCTCCTGGGAAGTGGGGGGTCTGCTTTTTTGGGGGTAAACTTACCCCCCAACCGTGTTTCTCCAAGAATAAGACCTCCTCCAAAAATAAGCCCTAGTGCTTTTTTGGGAGGCAAAAAAAATATAAGACGGTGTCTTATTTTTGGAAAAACAGGGTAGTAGTTCTGGCTTATTTATCAGAGTATAACCAATATGTTGGCAAATAGTGGTGCAATAATAAAGGTGTTTTCAACTGTACAGTATATTTAAATTGTTCAGGTAGACACTACCCTGCTGACAGAATAAAGAAAGCATATTTACTGTCGGAATTCAGCTCGGTCTCCAGCGTTGAAGCTCCAGTGGTCTCCACTGTGAGGTCAGTGATAGATGTAAAGTCATCACTTCAGGTCTGTGGAGGTCTTCAGGGCTGTGGAGCTGGAGTGAGGGGGAGATTGTGTTGGGAAGTATGCTTCTACTTTTTAGCAGGATAGCTTCCCACTGATCATCTTAAATATGTCAGAAAACCTCTTAGATGCCATATTCTTTGATGCCACCAGATGCTTCATCCTTAAGTGAAACACAATCTTTCTCCTAGCCCTGTGATAAACATTTCTCAGTGTTACATTGATTGCCATGGAGTGTTGCAAAAACAAGCATTTTTTTATTAGTGGCTTAATTTGAAAGATCAACAGGAGCAAAGATGAGAATTTTTCAGCTGTATGACTCAAAGCATTGAATACAAGGGCACAAGTCAATGCCCAAGAAATATGTTACACTAGACAAACAGCTACGGTGACGAATGCTTGCATACACAAGTTATATCAGAAGAAAGGAAGACACTGTCCTTTCTAGACATATGAGAGAAGTGCATGGAAAAAACATATAGAAAATTAGATTCCAAGACAACAAAGTTTTTTGGTCCCCATTTAGATGCGGATGTTGGTATACACTGCCATTTCTCAAAGCATGCAGGTAAATTTATGTGATTATATCCATGCTTCCCAAAAATATCAATCGCCAAGTTGCATATAAATGCCAAACTGATATAGTAGGTGATCTTTTCTTATCCATTGATTGGAATATTGGTATAAATACTACATAGTTGTAGACACTGTAGTTGGATTTTAGCTTTAGGATGATTCTTGTTTGGAAAAAATGACGAGCTGAAAAGTTGCATAAACCTGTTCATACACAATATGCACCATTATACTAAATTATTTTGATGATGATTAACCTCATCTTACCTTTATGTCACACAATAGATCTTTTCTAGTAGGTCTGCTGTCCAATTGATTGAATTATTGACTTTTGTACTGAGAAAGAAATCAATTTTGCACAACTGAAAACAATTTCATTGGTTGACTGGATGAACATAAAGTGAAATATTTAGCTAGTTAGTCTAGTTGTATTTTACTTCATTTCTATTAATTTTCTCCAATTGTGTCTACCTAGCTATCTCTACAATCTCTATCTTGAACATGAAAGGTGACCTGTGTTATAATGGTGATTTAATATCACCACCTAATGCTACAACATACAAATTTACAATGGCTAATTGTCCTGTGATTAGTGGCATAACTAGAGTCTGTTGGGCCCTGGAGCAGAGTTTGAGCCTGGGCACCCCATGTGTTCTTCAGATGTTTGGGCCATTGTAGCAATCTAAATACTATAGAGACATATTAGTTGCCCCTCCCTCATTGTGTATTAATGTCCCATATCCTGTACTAATGTCCTCCAACCTGGGCCATTTTCTGGTAAATATGTCCCCCAACCTGGTATATGTCCACATCATGGCCCCATTCTGGTGTATGTCCACATCATGGCCCCATCCGGTGTATGACCCCATCATGGCTATATCCTGGTATAAATGGTTCCACCCTGATATATATGTCCCCTATCATGGCCCCATCCAGGTGTATATATATCCCTATCATGACCCCGACAGGGTATATGTCCCTATCATGGCCCCATCCTGGTGTATGACCCCCATCATGCCTATATCCTGGTATATATGGCCCTATCCTGGTATATATGGCTCCGTCGTGGCCCATCCTAGAATAAATGGCCCCATCATTTCCAGCAGATTTTTATGCTGCCAAAATCAGAATGTTGTCAGGAAAAATGCTAGGTAAAAAAATGCACAATGTTGACACTTTTTTCTTTTGGTGGGGGGGTGCATTTAATGCATTTTTATTTGATGTTTTTTTCCTATTCATTTGACATGCTTCAAATTTGAAGAAATACTTTGAAGGTTCAAGTCTACAATGAAATAAATAATAATCCTAAGCATGAGATTTCAGAAATCTCTATTTGCTGCTACTGTATTTTACTGTAAAATTTAATGTTTTAAAAACACACATGTTTTTTAGGCTTTTTTATACACAATATTCTAGAGAAAAATGCTAGAAAACTTTAACACTTTAGGCCGCTTTACACGCTGCGATATCGTTACCTATATCGCTAGCGTGGGTACCCGCCCCATCTGTTGTGCGACACGGGCAAATCGTTGCCCGTGCTGCACAACATCGCCCAGACATGTCACACATACTTACCTGCCCGGCGACGTCGCTGTGACCGGCGAACCGCCTCCTTTCTAAGGAAGCGGTGCGTTCAGCGTCACAGCGACGTCACAGCTGCGTCACTGAACCGCCGTCCAATAGAAGCGGAGGGGCGGAGATGAGCGGGACGAACATCCCGCCCACCTCCTTCCTTCCGCATAGCGGCCGGGAGGCAGATAAGGAGAGCTTCCTCGTTCCTGCGGTGTCACACGGAGTGATGTGTGCTGCCGCAGGAATGAGGAACAACTTCGTTACTGCTGCAGTAACGATTTTTGAGAATGGACCCCATGTTACCGATGAGCGATTTTGCATGTTTTTGCAACGATGCAAAATCGCTCATAGGTGTCACACGCAACGGCATCGCTAATGCGGCCGGATGTGCGTCACCAATTCCAATGACCCCAACGAGTTCGCATTAGCGATGTCGTAGCGTGTAAAGTTCCCTTTAGACCATACTGCATTAAGTAAATTTAGGCCCAAAAATGCACTTATGGTGAAGAATACCTAAGAACACACTCTGTGAATTTAACATTTTTTACATACATCTTTCTCCTAAAAAACCCATAATTTTTGCCCTAAAAAACTTTCTATGTGCAACCAGCCTGATAGATACATGCTAATTATCCCCTGGATATTTGAACTGCATAAAACAGCGGCACTTGCTACTTCTGTAATACATCATTGACCCTTCAAAGTAAATTAAATAGCAAATTATGTTTTAAAAACACATTAAGTAATTATAACTTAATACTTTGACCCTCATATTTAACCCTTTAAAAAGGCATTGACACTAGGATTTGACACAATTATAGGTTCTATGCACATTTTTACGTTGCAAATATATTTTTAAACACATATTTATTTTTACACTTAACTTTCAAATATCTCATTTACCGCAGACTACGAAGAACAAAACATTTTCTAAAACCTATTTAAATATACTTAACTTAATAGAGTGTAAAAGCTGTGTCATGATTATATTGGGTTTCTTTTTTTCCTTTATATTTTACTATAACTGTAAAAGTCTTTCCTAATCAACAACCCATTCTTTGAAATTCAAAAGACAAACTCCTCACTAATAATGACTATTTTATTGATTTTGTCTTTCTCATCATAGCTCAGGATAATTAGCCATTTGACAGTTTAGCAGAGAAGCACGTATATTAATATTTTCACAAGACTTGATTACAACCAGAGTTGATTTGAAACAGATATTGTAGAAGGAATGTAACATAAAATGAGGGAATTTGTTCTGCTAAAAATGTTATTTTCCTGAGTACTGAACAGCTATTATTCTACAGAGCGATAAACGTCAATATGAGAAATCTGATAGAATGGATAACATGCATTATTAAAATCATGAATCTGTCTCTAATTTCTTCATAATCTGTTTGATCAGTTGTCTCTTGGCCTATATAAACATAACTTCAATTATTATAGCCATGAACATAGAGCTAGAATTAATAGTGGGATATTAGTTTAGTTGTCAACAGGGAGAATTGGGGAAGATCAGTGCACGCTGTGTACAAACTACTACAAGTAGACATTTAAGAGCCAAGATTATACTATATTTTCTCAAGCTTATCTAACATATTATTTAATATATTAACTAATTGAAAACTACATCTATCGATGTGCACAAAAACAGTATTTCAGAAAATATTATTTTCAGGCGGGTTTGGAACACTGCTCAAAAAAAATCGCCTGAAAAATACCTGACAAAATGCTCAAAGTAATGAATACATACATTTCTATGTAAAAGAAAAGCGGGAAAGGGTCATTTTGAGCTTCATGAAAAATATGCTTAAAACTTCCAAATTTGAGTTCAGTTTTAATAACCTTTGTATTTCACATTATCTGTCTATTGACTAAATTGACTAAAAACATTTTCAAATAAGCATATTTCTAGTACATTGTCCACATACAGCTTTGTGGCACTTCTTGCAGAAATCACTTGTTTTATTGCCTTTGCAGAGACCAATTCAGCAGTTCTTCCATTTATTAGGGTGCCCTGCAAATGCAGTTGACATTGTCCTGTCTCTTGCTCTTTGTTTTTCTTTAGATCATTAGCAGGTTGAAGAATAAACTTCTTTCTTTTCAAGTTTGCACCAAATCCAAGATGTTGTAAAAGACATGCACCAGCCATCTCTTACATGCAGCCTTAGTGGCTTTGTTATTTTGTGGATTTATGAAAGATTACAGTTTCTGGTTTCTTTTTTCTTTATTTGCTCACTGCTACATGAGAATGCTGTAGACTTGTACCGCCCCATGCTCGGCAGCCGAGCCGCTTGGGTCCGGACCTTCAGTGGGTGGCTCGAGGGTCTCCGGACCCAGGGGTCCTGCGGTCACGTCAATCAAAAAGGGGTTTGCGGTTTGAGGACGTAGGTGTACGGCCGGAGCCGTGTTAAGTTCGTGACGCCACCCACGGGATGTGGTGAAGGTGGACACCACCGCTGCAGTTACGGGGCACCCAGGGGAGATGTTGTGCAGCAAGTTGTTAACACCTCTGTGGGCAGGGATGGTGGCCCCGGGACCCGTTGGGAGAGTGCTTGGCGGTGCAGTGAGATGGGCAGTCAGAGGGCACTGATGTAGTCACTATTAGTAAACACACGAGTCTCTGGTACACTAAGGTGATGGTGGTCGGTGCCCGCAGCCGGCTGCAGTCTGATCCCCCACCCGGCTGGTGGTCTCTGTCTTTCTCCTGCACCTGTTTGTGATGGAAGACTACCTGCTCTTGCATCTTCAGGAGTCCGCTCCTGCTTGTGGTTGCCTGAGGAGCCCTTTGCCCGCAGAAGCTGGCCCTTGGGATCTCTTTGCCATGGCGGTGGCTTTCTATTCCCCTCGTTGGGCTGTTGCCTTCAGTTGGGACTTTGGGTGGGACAGGACCTCTAGTCCTGGCCGCAATCAGTTAATTAGCTAGCCCTCAGTAGCTTCTGGACCTAGCTTCAGGGTCAGAGTACCACCCCTTGTGCTTGTGCTCCGGTTTCCAAGTCGGTTCTCTGGGTCGGTACCGGCGGGCCACTACCTTGTCCCGGTCCACCACGGTTCCACCGAGCTGTCTTCCCAGCTCCTGTAGACAGAGACCGCCGTCTGCCTCCAAGGCCAGCAGTACCAGGGCTCCTTCCCTGGCACCGGTTCAGTTTGGGTCTTTCCTCTGCTGGAGCTGCACACAGCTCCAGCCCACACACCTCTCCACTTGACCTCTAGACTTGAATAGAGTTGAGCGCGGTTCGCGGTTCGAGGTTCTCCAGTTCTAAGCTTGAGTGATTTTGGGGGCTGTTCGAGATCGAACTAGAACTCGAGCTTTTTGCAAAAGCTCGATAGTTCTAGATACGTTCGAGAACGGTTCTAGCAGCAAAAAGCAGGGATTTTTACAGCTACAGTGTGCAGGAGCCATCGCTGGCAGCCTGCCAGAAGCTGGTAACCAAGATAAACATCGGGTATCCAAGCAAAGCGCTTTGGTTAGTAACCCGATGCTTATCTTAGTTACGTGCAGGAAGCCCACACTTCCCCGCTCAGCTCGCTCCTCCCCCTCCTGCCCGCGGCATGTACACATACATATACACACACACACACACACACACACGCACACACACCCCCCCCCCCGCTCGGCTTACCTGCGGTGATGAAGTCCCGCCATCCCGACCTCAGCGCTGTCACTGTCCTCCATGGCCGCCGCTTGTCACATCACCTCTCGCTTCCGACCCGAGACTGACTAGCGGTGACGTCACGGGCCTCTCGCGATATTTGGCTGTGAAGGCGCCGGTCATTGAACTCAGTGACAGGGGCTGTCAGTGTGCTGGAGATCAGCGCAGGTAATGTACCTCGCTGACAGCAGCACTTGTCATCCCCTGCAGTGACCTGGGCTGACCCATTGATGTTAGCTCAGGTCACTGCACTGCTCTCCCAGCCAATGGGGAACATCCTGCTCTTCATTGACTGGGACAGTGTGGATCGTCATGGCAACCCCTTGGTTTACAGCAGACCTGGATTTGTTTTTCATTCTAATAAATTGGTTAAAGAGGGAGTGTTTTGGGGAGTGTTTTTTCAAATAAAAATGTGTTTGTCGTCTATTTTTTTTTATTACTGACTGGGTTGGTGATGTCGGGTATCTGATAGACGCCTGACCTCACCAACCCCAGGGCTTGATGCCAGGTGACATTACACATCTGGTATTAACCCCATATATTACCCCGTTTGCCACCGCACCAGGGCGCGGGATGAGCTGGGGCGAAGCACCAGGATTGGCGCATCTAATGGATGCGCCACTTCTGGGGCGGCTGCGGCCTGCTATTTTTAGGCTTGGGAGAGTCCAATAACCATGGACCTCCCTAGTCTGAGAATATCAGGCCCCAGCTGTCTGCTTTACCTTGGCTGGTGATCCAATTTTGGGGGACCCCCTCTTATGCTCCACTTTTTCTCCACTTTTTCTCCACTTTTTTCTCCACTTTTTCTCCACTTATTCTCCACTTTTTCTCCACTTTTTCTCCATTTTTTTCTCCACTTTTTCTCCACTTTTTCTCCACTTATTCTCCACTTTTTCTCCACTTTTTCTCCACTTTTTCTCCACTTTTTCTCCATTTTTTTCTCCACTTTTTCTCCACTTTTTCTCCACTTTTTCTCCATTTATTCTCCACTTTTTCTCCATTTTTTTCTCCACTTTTTCTCCACTTTTTCTCCACTTTTTCTCCATTTATTCTCCACTTTTTCTCCACTTTTTCTCCATTTTTTTCTCCACTTTTTCTCCACTTTTTCTCCATTTATTCTCCACTTTTTCTCCACTTTTTCTCCACTTATTCTCCACTTTTTCTCCACTTTTTCTCCACTTTTTCTCCACTTATTCTCCACTTTTTCTCCACTTTTTCTCCACTTTTTCTCCATTTTTTTCTCCACTTTTTCTCCACTTTTTCTCCACTTTTTCTCAACTTTTTCTCCACTTTTTCTCCATTTATTCTCCACTTTTTCTCCACTTTTTCTCCATTTTTTTCTCCACTTGTTCTCCACTTTTTCTCCACTTATTCTCCACTTTTTCTCCACTTTTTCTCCACTTTTTCTCCATTTTTTTCTCCACTTTTTCTCCACTTTTTCTCCACTTATTCTCCACTTTTTCTCCACTTTTTCTCCATTTTTTTCTCCACTTTTTCTCCACTTTTTCTCCACTTATTCTCCACTTATTCTCCACTTTTTCTCCACTTTTTCTCCACTTTTTCTCCATTTTTTTCTCCACTTTTTCTCCACTTTTTCTCCACTTTTTCTCCATTTATTCTCCACTTTTTCTCCATTTTTTTCTCCACTTTTTCTCCACTTTTTCTCCACTTTTTCTCCATTTATTCTCCACTTTTTCTCCACTTTTTCTCCATTTTTTTCTCCACTTTTTCTCCACTTTTTCTCCATTTATTCTCCACTTTTTCTCCACTTTTTCTCCACTTATTCTCCACTTTTTCTCCACTTTTTCTCCACTTATTCTCCACTTTTTCTCCACTTTTTCTCCACTTTTTCTCCATTTTTTTCTCCACTTTTTCTCCACTTTTTCTCCACTTTTTCTCAACTTTTTCTCCACTTTTTCTCCATTTATTCTCCACTTTTTCTCCACTTTTTCTCCATTTTTTTCTCCACTTGTTCTCCACTTTTTCTCCACTTATTCTCCACTTTTTCTCCACTTTTTCTCCACTTTTTCTCCATTTTTTTCTCCACTTTTTCTCCACTTTTTCTCCATTTATTCTCCACTTTTTGTCCACTTTCTGTCCACTTTTTTCTCTACTTTTTCTCCACTTTTTCTCCACTTTTTCTCCACTTTTTCTCCACTTTTTCTCCACTTTTTCTCCACTTAAAGTGGAGAATAAGTGGAGAAAAAGTGGAGAAAAAGTGGAGAAAAAGTGGAGAAAAAGTGGAGAATTTCTCAACTTATTCTCCACTTATTCTCCACTTATTCTCCACTTATTCTCCACTTTTTCTCCACTTATTCTCCACTTTTTTCTCCACTTTTTTCTCCACTTTTTCTCCTCTTAATCTCCACTTTTTCTCCTCTTATGCTCCACTTTTTCTCCACTTTTTCTCCACTTTTTCTCCTCTTATGCTCCACTTTTTCTCCACTTTTTCTCCACTTTTTCTCCTCTTATGCTCCACTTTTTCTCCACTTTTTCTCCTCTTATGCTTCACTTTTTCTCCACTTTTTCTCCACTTTTTCTCCTCTTATGCTCCACTTTTTCTCCACTTTTTTCTCCACTTTTTCTCCTCTTATGCTCCACTTTTTCTCCACTTTTTCTCCACTTTTTCTCCACTTTTTCTCCACTTTTTCTCCTCTTATGCTCCACTTTTTCTCCACTTTTTCTCCTCTTAATCTCCACTTTTTCTCCACTTTTTCTCCACTTTTTCTCCACTTTTTCTCCGTTCTTTTTCTATGGTCGGTCTACCCATTAGCTCTGCCATGCATACTGTAGCTCTACACCTACTGCACATGTTACTTTATGATTGACATCTCTTTCGTACCAGAGCTGTCTAAGTCTACTCTGACCCCATATTTGTCATTACTATATTGTCCTTGTACTGTATTATGACATTTGTATCATGTGTTTCATTTCTTGCTGTGTTGCAATTTTTTTGCTGCATCCCAATTGTACCTCTACATTGTTCGAGTTTATGTTATTGTTCTCTCACTCTTATGTGATACTGATTATTGTCATTTTTCATGATTACATGCAGATAAGTCCAATCTGACGAAGGCTCAGGCCGAAACGTCATTTGTAACTTGTTTTGGACAAATACATATATGCTTATGAAAAAAAAAATGCTCTTAATACGGACCAATAAAGAGTGATTTTGCATTACTATCCATTGTGACTTACTGACTTAGTCTGGGAGATTTAGAGTGCCGAGGTTACTCACTAATTTTATCTATTATTACCTCTGAGCACCTATATACCAGTGAGCAGAGCTTCCTCTACAGTAGTTCTCCTGATTAGGCATGCCCTTACCTCATGAGCAGGGCATTGCAGCTTTGGTAGCAACCATTACGACATGGACTCTGCTGCTGTGGACCCGGGCAGAGTGAGTGCAGATTCATTGCACCCACACTCCTCACATGAAGGGTCCGCACTCCTAGAAAATGGGGGATACGTTCCCTGAGTGTCTCCCCCCCATATTCTAGACGGTCCAGAGTCGTCGTGGGACCCCTTTATTTTTTTTCTTACAATAAATTGGTGAAAGAGGAAATGTTTTGGGGACTGTTTTTTCAAATAAATTTCTTTTGTCGATTTTTTGTTTTTGTTAGTACTGACAGTTTATGATGTTGGGTATCTAATAGACGCCATGACATCACAAACTGCTGGGCTTGATCTCAGGTGACTTTACAGCTAGTATCAACCCGATTTATTACCCCGTTTGCCACTGCACCAGGGCACGGGATGAGCTGGGGTGAAGCGCCAGGATTGGCGCATCTAGTGGATGCGCCACGTCTGGGGTGCCTGCGGCCTGCTATTTTTAGGCTGTGAAGGCCCAATAACTATGGACCTTCCCACCCTGAGAATACCAGACCACAGCTGTCCGCTTTACCTTGGCTGGTGATCCAATTTGGAGGGGACCCTACTTTTTTTGTGTAATTATTAATATTTATAAAATAATTATAAAAAAGAGCCTGAGGGGACCTCCACATTGGATCCCCAACCACGGTAAAGCTGCCAGCTGTGGTTTTCAGGCTACAGCCGTCTGCTTTACCCTAGCTGGCTATCAAAAATGGGGGGACCCAACGTCATTTTTTTTTTTTAACTATTTTTTAAATAGAAAAAATTAATGGGCTTCCCTGTATTTTGATTGCCAACCAAGGTAACAGCAGGCAGATGGGGGTGGCAACCCATAGCTGTCTGCTTTATCTGCGCTGAGAATCAAAAATACCGCGGAGCGCTACGTCATTTTTTTAAAGATTTATTTTTACAGCACTGTGATGTCCAGCAATCAAAATACAGGGAAGCCCATTTTATTTTTAGTTATTTATATAAATAATTAAAAAAAATAAATATGGGCTCCCGCTGCATTTTTTGTATTGCTAGCTAAGGGTAATCCAAGCAGCTACTGGCTGCTAACCCCCACTGCTTGGTGTTACCTTCACTGGCAATGGAAAATCCAGGGAAGCATTTTTTATTTTTTTTGCCAAAAAACTACAAAAAAAGGACGTGAGTTTCGCCATATTTTTGTATGCTAGCCAGGTATAGCAGGCAGGTGCTGGAAGAGTTGGATACAGCGCCAGAAGATGGCGCTTCTATGAAAATGCCATTTTCTGAGGCGGTTGCAGACTGCAATTCGCAGCAGTGGGGCCCAGAAAGCTCAGGCCAACCTGTGGTGCAGATTCCAATCCCCAGCTGCCTAGTTGTACCTGGCTGGACACAAAAATGGGGCGAAGCCTACGTCATTTGTTTTCTAATTATTTCATGAAATTCATGAAATAATAAAAAAAGGGCTTCCCTTTATTTTTGGTTCCCAGCCGGGTACAAATAGGCAACTGGGGGTTGGGGGCAGCCGTACCTGCCTGCTGTACCTGGCTAGCATACAAAAATATGGCGAAGCCCACATAATTTTTTCAGGGGGCAAAAAACTTCTGTATACAGTCCTGGATGGAGTATGCTGAGCCTTGTAGTTCTGCAGCTGCTGTCTGTCTGTATGGAGAAGAGCAGACAGCAGCTGCAGAACTACAAGGCTCAGCATACTCCATCCAGGACTGTATGCAGAATTTTTTTGCCCACCAAAAAAATGACGTGGGCTTCGCCATATTTTTGTATGCTAGCCAGGTACAGCTGGCAGCCACGGGCTGCCTCCAACCCCCAGTTGCCTATTTGTACCCGGCTGGGAACCAAAAATATAGGGAAGCCCGTTTTTTTTTAATTATTTCACTTATTTCATGAAATAATTAAAAAACAAATGACGTGGGCTTCGCCCCATTTTTGTGTCCAGCCGGGTACAACTAGGCAGCTGGGGATTGGAATCCGCAGCACAGGTTAGCCCGAGGTTTGTGGGCGCCTCTGCTGCGAATTGCAGTCCGCAGCCGTCCCAGAAAATGGCGCTCTCATAGAAGCGCCATCATCTGGCGCTGTATCCAACTCTTCCAACAGCCCTGGAGCCGAGTGGCTTGTTGGGTAATCATGAGTTAATACTGGCTTTGTTTTACTAGCCAGTATTAAGCCAGAGATTCTTAATGTCAGGCACGTTTGACCCGGCCATTAAGAATCTCCAATAAAGGGTTAAAAAAAACACCACACAGAGAAAAAATACTTTAATAGAAATAAATACACAGACACATTAGAGACTCCATCTTTATTACCCCCTGTCAGCCCTCCACGATCCTGCTCTTCTGTCTTCTTTCTTTCTAGTGTAGTAGTAGTGACGATTGTAGTGAGGAAGGATGAGATTCACCAGCTCATCACTTGGGGCTGGGGAACCTCATCCTCACTACAATCATCACTACAATCGGGAAGCAGCATGCAGCCTTCACTCCGTGAGTGATCAGTGCTGGCTGCTAGCGGTAACGCTGACAGACGCGTTACCATAGCAACGGTGCTCTCGGAGCCGCGGTTAGCGGTGACGTCACCGCTAACTGTGTTGCTATGGCAACGGTGATCTCCGTTAATGACCGGCTGTGTCAGCTGGTCCCTAACGGAACGGGGAGTCGACCGTGTGCTAGAGCATGTCGCCGGTACACGGCGATACACATATGTGCACCGTGTACCGGAGAGATGCACTCGCAGGTCCTACATGACATGTCATAGTCATGTGACCAGTCTGTAGCCAATGAGATAATAGCCACGTGACTGGTCACATGGCTATTTTGACGTCACGATAGGTCCTGCATCTCTGCTGGCAGTGCAGGTCACCGGGAGGATTCAGCGATCATCGGATGGAATAGCGGCAGGAGACAGAGTGCAGAAGTGATCGCGAGGACCGGTAAGTGTTATGGCAATGTTTATTAACTGTTTGTGTACATTTATAATGCATTTTTATGTGTTTGTGATTGCCTCTCATTATAGCCTATACGTTCGAGTTCGGTTCGTCGAACGTTCGACGAACCGAACTCGAACGGGACCCCCGTTCGGCGAGCCGACCTCGAGCCGAACCGGGACCGGTTCGCTCATCTCTAGACTTGAACTCTCGAACAGAACTAATACTTTCCCGCCACAGGCTATCTGCGACTCATCGGTGGGCGTCTTCCAACCGCCTGGTTCTGCATCCCTGGTGTGTCCATAAAGCACTGAGGGAGGTGACTAAGGTTTTATGTGTTTGGCTGCTGTCACCTGTTAGGGAACGGTGTAATGCGGGGCCCTATTTGTGACTACCTGGCCCGGCCAGGGCGTCACATACTGAAAAGAACGACATTTGTTTTCTTCCTTTTGTACACAGTTAAGTTGCATTCTGAATTTCTAAATGGTTGGAAGATAGTGGAAGATAGTGGTAGAGTAAATTTCATAATTGTCCTTCTTCAACACAACAGGGATTTCATGGTTTAAGACAAAGAATCCGGCACTCAAACATATTCAATGATACAAAAAGATCCCTTTAATGGTTTGCAATGTGCGTAGTGTACAAAATAAAATTGATGTTTCGGTCTCACCAACTTTTTTCAAACAGTACATTAAAGAATGACAAAGGGAAGGGAAGTATTGCATATGAGGAAGACCGAACAAACAAAAAGATGCTACTAGGTGGCAGTACGTACAATAATGTAAGATATTGTCACACTGTACTCTAAGATGTACAATAGCAGTACAGCGCAGTAATGTGGGACTGAGAGGAAACTATCTGAAAAGGTAGTTAGCTGGTAAACCACTAGGGGGCGTAAAAGTGGAGGAAACGTATGAGCAGGGAATTCCCTAGCAGAGGTAATACTAGTCAAGCTCACCAGATGGCAGTAGAATCGTCAGAAAGCCATATCACAACATGAGGTCTTGTAAGTACACAAGGGCAAAGTCTAAACATAGTCAGAGGGAAGCAAATAGTTAGTAGCCAGGAAATCAGAGCCTAGAAGCGAGGGGGAGTGGGAGGACAAGACAGAATAAAGGTAAACAGATAAGGAACGAACAGGGAGACAGCGGGAGAGACACTGATGGAAACAGACAACAGAGGAGGTTAACAGGTCAGGTGAACACGAAGGTCAGGAGGGGGCAGGGCAGACAACAGGTCACTCAAGAGCAGAACACAGCAGAGCCAGAAGTATCACTGGCGAAGTCCAAGAGAAACAGTGCCCTAATAAAGCAACCTGACCTCCAGAACGAGGCAGAAAGGATTAACCCCTAACGTGACTTACATCAGAAGTGAAACTAAAAAAAAGGCTCAGCTCCAGCTGAACCAGGAGTCAATCATGACAGATATGTATTGAACATTGTGTAAATGAATTATATAACATACATTTCATGAAGGGCATCTAAAATACAGGATTCTGTGATAACTAAAAGGTGGTGTCTGGCTTTTCTGTGCCATGTCCTTGGATATGATTCTTCGTATTTTTTCTTTTTTTTGTTATCTTTGTCATTCTTTAGTACTGTTTGAGAAAGGTTAGTGAGACCAAAACATCAATTTTATGTTCTACACTATGCATGGTGC
The DNA here is from genome assembly GCF_048569485.1 of Anomaloglossus baeobatrachus. Taxonomy (NCBI): domain Eukaryota; kingdom Metazoa; phylum Chordata; class Amphibia; order Anura; family Aromobatidae; genus Anomaloglossus; species Anomaloglossus baeobatrachus. The sequence goes on from NC_134354.1 coordinate 600,327,669, forward strand.
AACCCATTAAAGGGATCTTTTTGTTTCATTGAATACGTTTGAGTGCCAGATTCTTTGACTTCAGTTTTACGGAGTTGGCTCCTATCCTGGAACCAAGTCACTCCAGGAGTGCCGTACTTCCATTCTTACCTTTTTTGTTTAGATATGGCTCCATGAGGTGGAGAACAACATACTCTCCTAGTGGCTGGGTATGGGCAGGCAGTCATACTTTGTTTCTACATCTGCCGCAATCCAATATTTGAGTCCATATTTGTCTGGCTTGTTTGTCATAAATTAAGCAAATTTGCCTATCTTTTGCTTGGAAGTAATTGGTCACTGGTTATATTTACCTGGGTGGTAATAATGAGGCAGTTTTCCACAAACTTTTCCCAAATTTCAGGAACAAATTGAAACTTTTCAGTTAATGTAAGGGTTAATTTTTCATCAAAATGGAGGAATCTTAGAAGGTTCCAAAATCTGTCCCTCAACATTATGTCCTTGATGAATTTTGATCCCCAAAAATGTGACCAAAGATCATCCAGAGAGAGGTATTCTTCGCACAAAAAGCATGCTGGCAAACAAAATGTCAATCACTGACTCCAACTCCTCGAGTGACACAATCAATATGTTGTTGTTTAGTTCTTTCTGATTGTCTCTCCAGGAAAGAAGAGAAACTCTGGCGCCACCTATTGGAAGCAATGTTCTTTCTGAGCATGTGTCTCTGTAAATCTTTGCATGAGATGAAGCATTGATTAATTGAAAAACATATGGAATGCACTAATGACAGAATAATTCATTTGGTAACAGGCATGTATAGTAGGACCTCCTCTACTGCTATTGCGGCTGCCGGTGCTGACTGGTGCACATCTCCTTGTTTGCCCCATCCTATATTTGCCAGCCATACATTTTCTGTCTCACCACTTTGCTTTATAGATATCGTTTATTGATTCTGCTAGTTTTTAAAAATAGCAACAAGAAGAGGAGATAAAAACTCCCCCAAAAATGTATTATAAAATGTACTCACAGCAAAAAAGGGCAACCAGTCCAGTTAGCCCAGGCCAACACATCTAATGCACAAACAGGATGCAGACAAACCTCTCAACATGATGGACACTTCACAGGTGCAAGGTAAATTGCACACTAGTGGCGCGCATAGGGCACTGTTCACACTTATATGCGCATGGTGTCCAGCCAGCAACCTATTACCATGCCCTTACTATTAGATTAGGCAGGTTACTCGGACACTACTCACTGCAGCACGTAAGGGACAGAAATTCCACTATGCACGGCCGTATTAAGAGGCCCGGCTGCACCCCGCATAATCAAAGTGCAAAAAAATACATATAAAATATATGTGAGGTATTAGTTTCTGCTAGTTTTGCCATTGCTGTCCCTAGACTGCCAAATATCTCCTTACTAGAGTTGAGCGCGGTTCGCGGTTCGAGGTTCTCCAGTTCTAAGCTCGAGTGATTTTTGGGGCTGTTCGAGATCGAACTAGAACTCGAGCTTTTTGCAAAAGCTCGATAGTTCTAGATACGTTCGAGAACGGTTCTAGCAGCAAAAAGCAGGGCTTTTTACAGCTACAGTGTGCAGGAGCCATCGCTGACAGCCTGCCACAAGCTGGTAACCAAGATAAACATCGGGTATCCAAGCAAAGCGCTTTGGTTAGTAACCCGATGTTTATCTTAGTTACGTGCAGGAAGCCCACACTTTCCCGCTCAGCTCACACCGCCCCCTCCTGCCCGCGGCATGTATACATACATATACACACACGCACACACACACACACTCTCACACACGCACCCCCCCCCCCCGCTCGGCTTACCTGCGGTGATGAAGTCCCGCCATCCCGACCTCAGCGCTGTCACTGTCCTCCATGGCCGCCGCTTGTCACATCACCTATCGCTTCCGACCCGAGACTGACACTGGCGGTGACGTCACGGACCTCTCGCGATACTTGATGTGAAGGCGCCGGTCATTGACCTCAGTGACAGGGGCTGTCAGTGTGCTGGAGATCAGCGCAGGTAATGTACCTCGCTGACAGCAGCACTTGTCATCCCCTGCAGTGACCTGGGCTGACCCATTGATGTTAGCTCAGGTCACTGCATTGCTCTCCCAGCCAATGGGGAACATCCTGCTCTTCATTGACTGGGACAGTGTGGATCGTCATGGCAACCCCTTGGATTACAGCAGACCTGGATTTTTTTTTTCAATCTAATAAATTGGTTAAAGAGGGAATGTTTTGGGGAGTGTTTTTTCAAATAAAAATGTGTTTGTCGTCTATTTTTTTTTATTACTGACTGGGTTGGTGATGTCGGGTATCTGATAGACGCCTGACCTCACCAACCCCAGGGCTTGATGCCAGGTGACATTACACATCTGGTATTAACCCCATATATTACCCCGTTTGCCACCGCACCAGGGCGCGGGATGAGCTGGGGCGAAGCACCAGGATTGGCGCATCTAATGGATGCGCCACTTCTGGGGCGGCTGCGGCCTGCTATTTTTAGGCTGGGGAGATTCCAATAACCATGGACCTCCCTAGTCTGAGAATATCAGGCCCCAGCTGTCTGCTTTACCTTGGCTGGTAATCCAATTTTGGGGGACCCCTACGTGTTTTTTTTTTTAATTATTTATTTAATTTAAAATAACAGCGTGGGGTGCCCTCAGTTTTGGATTACCAGCCAAGGTGAGGTTGCCAGCTGTGGTCTGCAGGCTGCAGCCGTCTGCTTTACCCTAGCTGGCTACAAAACTAGGGGGAACCCTACGTCATTTTTTTTCATTTTTTTGGCTAAATACAAAGCTAAGCACCCCTTAGTGCCACATGAAAGGTACCAAAGGGTGCTCCACTTTTTCTCCATTTTTTTCTCCACTTTTTCTCCACTTTTTTCTCCACTTTTTTCTCCACTTTTTTCTCCACTTTTTCTCCTCTTATGCTCCACTTTTTCTCCACTTTTTCTCCTCTTATGCCCAACTTTTTCTCCACTTTTTCTCCACTTTTTCTCCACTTTTTCTCCTCTTATGCTCCACTTTTTCTCCACTTTTTTCTCCACTTTTTCTCCTCTTATGCTCCACTTTTTCTCCACTTTTTCTCCACTTTTTCTCCACTTTTTCTCCACTTATGCTCCACTTTTTCTCCACTTTTTCTCCTCTTATGCTCCACTTTTTCTCCACTTTTTCTCCTCTTATGCTCCACTTTTTCTCCACTTTTTCTCCTCTTAATCTCCACTTTTTCTCCACTTTTTTTCCACTTTTTCTGCACTTTTTTCTCCACTTTTTTCTCCACTTTTTCTCCACTTTTTCTCCACTTTTTTCTCCACTTTTTCTCCTCTTATGCTCCACTTTTTCTCCACTTTTTCTCCACTTTTTCTCCTCTTAATCTCCACTTTTTCTCCACTTTTTCTCCAATTTTTCTCCACTTTTTTCTCCACTTTTTCTCCTCTTATGCTCCACTTTTTCTCCACTTTTTCTCCTCTTATGCTCCACTTTTTCTCCACTTTTTCTCCTCTTATGCTCCACTTTTTCTCCACTTTTTCTCCTCTTATGCTTCACTTTTTCTCCACTTTTTCTCCACTTTTTCTCCTCTTATGCTCCACTTTTTCTCCACTTTTTCTCCTCTTATGCTCCACTTTTTCTCCACTTTTTCTCCTCTTATGCTCCACTTTTTCTCCACTTTTTCTCCTCTTATGCTCCACTTTTTCTCCACTTTTTCTCCTCTTATGCTCCACTTTTTCTCCACTTTTTCTCCACTTTTTCTCCTCTTATGCTCCACTTTTTTCTCCACTTTTTCTCCACTTTTTCTCCTCTTATGCTCCACTTTTTCTCCACTTTTTCTACACTTTTTCTCCACTTTTTTCTCCTCTTATGCTCCACTTTTTCTCCACTTTTTCTCCACTTTTTCTCCACTTTTTCTCCTCTTATGCTCCACTTTTTCTCCACTTTTTCTCCTCTTAATATCCACTTTTTCTCCTCTTATGCTCCACTTTTTCTCCACTTTTTCTCCACTTTTTCTCCTCTTATGCTCCTCTTTTTCTCCACTTTTTCTCCACTTTTTCTCCACTTTTTTCTCCTCTTATGCTCCACTTTTTCTCCACTTTTTCTCCACTTTTTCTCCTCTTATGCTCCACTTTTTCTCCACTTTTTCTCCTCTTATGCTCCACTTTTTCTCCACTTTTTCTCCTCTTATGCTCCACTTTTTCTCCACTTTTTCTCCACTTTTTCTCCTCTTATGCTCCACTTTTTCTCCACTTTTTCTCCACTTTTTTCTCCTCTTATGCTCCACTTTTTCTCCACTTTTTCTCCTCTTAATCTCCACTTTTTCTCCTCTTATGCTCCACTTTTTCTCCACTTTTTCTCCACTTTTTCTCCTCTTATGCTCCACTTTTTCTCCACTTTTTCTCCACTTTTTCTCCTCTTATGCTCCACTTTTTCTCCACTTTTTCTCCTCTTATGCTCCACTTTTTCTCCACATTTTCTCCACTTTTTCTCCTCTTATGCTCCACTTTTTCTCCACTTTTTCTCCTCTTATGCTCCACTTTTTCTCCACTTTTTCTCCTCTTATGCTCCACTTTTTCTCCACTTTTTCTCCACTTTTTCTCCTCTTATGCTCCACTTTTTCTCCACTTTTTCTCCACTTTTTTCTCCACTTTTTCTCCTCTTATGCTCCACTTTTTCTCCACTTTTTCTCCACTTTTTCTCCACTTTTTCTCCTCTTATGCTCCACTTTTTCTCCACTTTTTCTCCTCTTAATCTCCACTTTTTCTCCACTTTTTTTCCACTTTTTCTGCACTTTTTTCTCCACTTTTTTCTCCACTTTTTCTCCACTTTTTCTCCACTTTTTTCTCCACTTTTTCTCCTCTTATGCTCCACTTTTTCTCCACTTTTTCTCCACTTTTTCTCCACTTTTTTCTCCACTTTTTCTCCTCTTATGCTCCACTTTTTCTCCACTTTCTCTCCACTTTTTCTCCTCTTATGCTCCACTTTTTCTCCACTTTTTCTCCACTTTTTCTCCTCTTATGCTCCACTTTTTCTCCACTTTTTCTCCTCTTATGCTTCACTTTTTCTCCACTTTTTCTCCACTTTTTCTCCTCTTATGCTCCACTTTTTCTCCACTTTTTCTCCACTTTTTCTCCACTTTTTCTCCACTTATGCTCCACTTTTTTCTCCACTTTTTCTCCACTTTTTCTCCTCTTATGCTCCACTTTTTCTCCACTTTTTCTACACTTTTTCTCCACTTTTTTCTCCTCTTATGCTCCACTTTTTCTCCACTTTTTCTCCACTTTTTCTCCACTTTTTCTCCACTTTTTCTCCTCTTATGCTCCACTTTTTCTCCACTTTTTCTCCACTTTTTCTCCACTTTTTCTCCTCTTATGCTCCACTTTTTCTCCACTTTTTCTCCTCTTAATCTCCACTTTTTCTCCTCTTATGCTCCACTTTTTCTCCACTTTTTCTCCACTTTTTCTCCTCTTATGCTCCACTTTTTCTCCACTTTTTCTCCACTTTTTCTCCACTTTTTCTCCACTTTTTTCTCCTCTTATGCTCCACTTTTTCTCCACTTTTTCTCCAATTTTTCTCCACTTTTTCTCCACTTTTTCTCCTCTTATGCTCCACTTTTTCTCCACTTTTTCTCCTCTTAATCTCCACTTTTTCTTCTCTTATGCTCCACTTTTTCTCCACTTTTTCTCCACTTTTTCTCCTCTTATGCTCCACTTTTTCTCCACTTTTTCTCCACTTTTTCTCCTCTTATGCTCCACTTTTTCCCCACTTTTTCTCCTCTTATGCTCCACTTTTTCTCCACTTTTTCTCCACTTTTTCTCCTCTTATGCTCCACTTTTTCTCCACTTTTTCTCCTCTTATGCTCCACTTTTTCTCCACTTTTTCTCCACTTTTTCTCCACTTTTTCTCCACTTTTTCTCCTCTTATGCTCCACTTTTTCCCCACTTTTTTCTCCACTTTTTCTCCTCTTATGCTCCACTTTTTCTCCACTTTTTCTCCACTTTTTTCTCCACTTTTTCTCCACTTTTTCTCCACTTTTTTCTCCACCTTTTTCTCCACTTTTTTCTCCACTTTTTCTCCTCTTATGCTCCACTTTTTCTCCACTTTTTCTCCACTTTTTTCTCCACTTTTTCTCCTCTTATGCTCCACTTTTTCTCCACTTTTTCTCCACTTTTTCTCCTCTTATGCTCCATTTTTTCTTCACTTTTTCTCCTCTTAATCTCCACTTTTTCTCCACTTTTTCTCCACTTTTTTTCCACTTTTTCTCCACTTTTTCTCCACTTTTTTCTCCACTTTTTCTCCACTTTTTCTCCTCTTAATCTCCACTTTTTCTCCTCTTATGCTCCACTTTTTCTCCACTTTTTCTCCACTTTTTCTCCACTTTTTCTCCTCTTATGCTCCACTTTTTCTCCACTTTTTCTCCTCTTAATCTCCACTTTTTCTCCACTTTTTCTCCACTTTTTCTCCACTTTTTTCTCCACTTTTTTCTCCACTTTTTCTCCTCTTATGCTCCACTTTTTCTCCACTTTTTCTCCACTATTTCTCCTCTTATGCTCCACTTTTTCTCCACTTTTTCTCCACTTTTTCTCCACTTTTTTCTCCTCTTATGCTCCACTTTTTCTCCACTTTTTCTCCACTTTTTCTCCACTTTTTCTCCTCTTATGCTCCACTTTTTCTCCTCTTATGCTCCACTTTTTCTCCACTTTTTCTCCACTTTTTCTCCTCTTATGCTCCACTTTTTTTCCACTTTTTCTCCACTTTTTCTCCACTTTTTTCTCCACTTTTTCTCCACTTTTTTCTCCACTTTTTCTCCTCTTATGCTCCACTTTTTCTCCACTTTTTCTCCACTTTTTCTCCACTTTTTCTCCACTTTTTCTCCTCTTATGCTCCACTTTTTCTCCACTTTTTCTCCACTTTTTCTCCACTTTTTCTCCTCTTATGCTCCACTTTTTCTCCACTTTTTCTCCTCTTAATCTCCACTTTTTCTCCTCTTATGCTCCACTTTTTCTCCACTTTTTCTCCACTTTTTCTCCTCTTATGCTCCACTTTTTCTCCACTTTTTCTCCACTTTTTCTCCACTTTTTCTCCACTTTTTTCTCCTCTTATGCTCCACTTTTTCTCCACTTTTTCTCCAATTTTTCTCCACTTTTTCTCCACTTTTTCTCCTCTTATGCTCCACTTTTTCTCCACTTTTTCTCCTCTTAATCTCCACTTTTTCTCCTCTTATGCTCCACTTTTTCTCCACTTTTTCTCCACTTTTTCTCCTCTTATGCTCCACTTTTTCTCCACTTTTTCTCCACTTTTTCTCCTCTTATGCTCCACTTTTTCCCCACTTTTTCTCCTCTTATGCTCCACTTTTTCTCCACTTTTTCTCCACTTTTTCTCCTCTTATGCTCCACTTTTTCTCCACTTTTTCTCCTCTTATGCTCCACTTTTTCTCCACTTTTTCTCCACTTTTTCTCCACTTTTTCTCCACTTTTTCTCCTCTTATGCTCCACTTTTTCCCCACTTTTTTCTCCACTTTTTCTCCTCTTATGCTCCACTTTTTCTCCACTTTTTCTCCACTTTTTTCTCCACTTTTTCTCCACTTTTTCTCCACTTTTTTCTCCACCTTTTTCTCCACTTTTTTCTCCACTTTTTCTCCTCTTATGCTCCACTTTTTCTCCACTTTTTCTCCACTTTTTTCTCCACTTTTTCTCCTCTTATGCTCCACTTTTTCTCCACTTTTTCTCCACTTTTTCTCCTCTTATGCTCCATTTTTTCTTCACTTTTTCTCCTCTTAATCTCCACTTTTTCTCCACTTTTTCTCCACTTTTTTTCCACTTTTTCTCCACTTTTTCTCCACTTTTTTCTCCACTTTTTCTCCACTTTTTCTCCTCTTAATCTCCACTTTTTCTCCTCTTATGCTCCACTTTTTCTCCACTTTTTCTCCACTTTTTCTCCACTTTTTCTCCTCTTATGCTCCACTTTTTCTCCACTTTTTCTCCTCTTAATCTCCACTTTTTCTCCACTTTTTCTCCACTTTTTCTCCACTTTTTTCTCCACTTTTTTCTCCACTTTTTCTCCTCTTATGCTCCACTTTTTCTCCACTTTTTCTCCACTTTTTCTCCTCTTATGCTCCACTTTTTCTCCACTTTTTCTCCACTTTTTCTCCACTTTTTTCTCCTCTTATGCTCCACTTTTTCTCCACTTTTTCTCCACTTTTTCTCCACTTTTTCTCCTCTTATGCTCCACTTTTTCTCCACTTTTTCTCCTCTTAATCTCCACTTTTTCTCCTCTTATGCTCCACTTTTTCTCCACTTTTTCTCCACTTTTTCTCCTCTTATGCTCCACTTTTTCTCCACTTTTTCTCCACTTTTTCTCCTCTTATGCTCCACTTTTTTTCCACTTTTTCTCCACTTTTTCTCCACTTTTTTCTCCACTTTTTCTCCACTTTTTTCTCCACTTTTTCTCCTCTTATGCTCCACTTTTTCTCCACTTTTTCTCCACTTTTTCTCCACTTTTTCTCCTCTTATGCTCCACTTTTTCTCCACTTTTTCTCCTCTTAATCTCCACTTTTTCTCCTCTTAATCTCCACTTTTTCTCCACTTTTTCTCCACTTTTTCTCCACTTTTTTCTCCACTTTTTCTCCACTTTTTCTCCTCTTATGCTCCACTTTTTCTCCACTTTTTCTCCACTTTTTCTCCTCTTATGCTCCACTTTTTCTCCACTTTTTCTCCACTTTTTCTCCTCTTATGCTCCACTTTTTCTCCACTTTTTCTCCTCTTATGCTCCACTTTTTCTCCACTTTTTCTCCTTTTATGCTCCACTTTTTCTCCACTTTTTTCTCCACTTTTTCTCCTCTTATGCTCCACTTTTTCTCCACTTTTTCTCCACTTTTTCTCCACTTTTTCTCCACTTTTTCTCCTCTTATGCTCCACTTTTTCTCCACTTTTTCTCCTCTTAATCTCCACTTTTTCTCCACTTTTTCTCCACTTTTTCTCCACTTTTTTCTCCACTTTTTTCTCCACTTTTTCTCCTCTTAATCTCCACTTTTTCTCCTCTTATGCTCCACTTTTTCTCCACTTTTTCTCCTCTTATGCTCCACTTTTTCTCCACTTTTTCTCCACTTTTTCTCCTCTTATGCTCCACTTTTTCTCCACTTTTTCTCCTCTTATGCTCCACTTTTTCTCCACTTTTTCTCCCCTTTTTCTCCTCTTATGCTCCACTTTTTCTCCACTTTTTTCTCCACTTTTTCTCCTCTTATGCTCCACTTTTTCTCCACTTTTTCTCCACTTTTTCTCCACTTTTTCTCCACTTTTTCTCCTCTTATGCTCCACTTTTTCTCCACTTTTTCTCCTCTTAATCTCCACTTTTTCTCCACTTTTTCTCCACTTTTTCTCCGTTCTTTTTCTATGGTCGGTCTACCCATTAGCTCTGCCATGCATACTGTAGCTCTACACCTACTGCACATGTTACTTTATGATTGACATCTCTTTCGTACCAGAGCTGTCTAAGTCTACTCTGACCCCATATTTGTCATTACTATATTGTCCTTGTACTGTATTATGACATTTGTATCATGTGTTTCATTTCTTGCTGTGTTGCAATTTTTTTGCTGCATCCCAATTGTACCTCTACATTGTTCGAGTTTATGTTATTGTTCTCTCACTCTTATGTGATACTGATTATTGTCATTTTTCATGATTACATGCAGATAAGTCCAATTTGACGAAGGCTCAGGCCAAAACGTCATTTGTAACTTGTTTTGGACAAAAACATATATGCTTATGAAAATTTTTATTTTCTTAATATGGACCAATAAAGAGTGATTTTGCATTACTATCCATTGTGACTTACTGACTTAGTCTGGGAGATTTAGATTGCCGAGGTTACTCACTAATTTTATCTATTATTACCTCTGAGCACCTATATACCAGTGAGCAGAGTTTCCTCTACAGTAGTTCTCCTGATTAGGCATGCCCTTACCTCATGAGCAGGGCATTGCAGCTTTGGTAGCAACCATTACGACATGGACTCTGCTGCTGTGGACCCGGGGAGAGTGAGTGCAGATTCATTGCACCCACACTCCTCACATGAAGGGTCCGCACTCCTAGAAAATGGGGGATACGTTCCCTGAGTGTCTCCCCCCCATATTCTAGACAGTGCAGAGTCGTCGTGGGACCCCTTTATTTTTTTTCTTACAATAAATTGGTGAAAGAGGAAATGTTTTGGGGACTGTTTTTTCAAATAAATTTCTTTTGTCGATTTTTTTGTTTTTGTTAGTACTGACAGTTTATGATGTTGGGTATCTAATAGACGCCATGACATCACAAACTGCTGGGCTTGATCTCAGGTGACTTTACAGCTAGTATCAACCCGATTTATTACCCCGTTTGCCACTGCACAAGGGCACGGGATGAGCTGGGGTGAAGCGCCAGGATTGGCGCATCTAGTGGATGCGCCACGTCTGGGGTGCCTGCGGCCTGCTATTTTTAGGCTGTGAAGGCCCAATAACTATGGACCTTCCCACCCTGAGAATACCAGACCACAGCTGTCCGCTTTACCTTGGCTGGTGATCCAATTTGGGGGGGACCCTACTTTTATTGTGTAATTATTAATATTTATAAAATAATTATAAAAAAGAGCCTGAGGGGACCTCCACATTGGATCCCCAACCACGGTAAAGCTGCCAGCTGTGGTTTTCAGGCTACAGCCGTCTGCTTTACCCTAGCTGGCTATCAAAAATGGGGGGACCCAACGTCATTTTTTTTTTTTAACTATTTTTTAAATAGAAAAAATTAATGGGCTTCCCTGTATTTTGATTGCCAACCAAGGTAACGGCAGGCAGATGGGGGTGGCAACCCATAGCTGTCTGCTTTATCTGCGCTGAGAATCAAAAATACCGCGGAGCGCTACGTCATTTTTTTAAAGATTTATTTTTACAGCACTGTGATGTCCAGCAATCAAAATACAGGGAAGCCCATTTTATTTTTAGTTATTTAAATAAATAATTAAAAAAAATAAATATGGGCTCCCGCTGCATTTTTTGTATTGCTAGCTAAGGGTAATCCAAGCAGCTACTGGCTGCTAACCCCCACTGCTTGGTGTTACCTTCACTGGCAATGGAAAATCCAGGGAAGCATTTTTTATTTTTTTTGCCAAAAAACTACAAAAAAAGGACGTGAGCTTCGCCATATTTTTGTATGCTAGCCAGGTATAGCAGGCAGGTGCTGGAAGAGTTGGATACAGCACCAGAAGATGGCGCTTCTATGAAAATGACATTTTCTGAGGTGGCTGCAGACTGGAATTCGCAGCAGTGGGGCCCAGAAAGCTCAGGCCAACCTGTGGTGCGGTTTCCAATCCCCAGCTGCCTAGTTGTACCTGGCTGGACACAAAAATGGGGCAAAGCCTACGTCATTTGTTTTCTAATTATTTCATGAAATTCATGAAATAATAAAAAAAGGGTTTCCCTTTATTTTTGGTTCACAGCCGGGTACAAATAGGCAACTGGGGGTTGGGGGCAGCTGTACCTGCCTGCTGTACCTGGCTAGCATACAAAAATATGGCGAAGCCCACATAATTTTTTCAGGGGGCAAAAAACTTCTGCATACAGTCCTGGATGGAGTATGCTGAGCCTTGTAGTTCTGCAGCTGCTGTCTGTCTGTATGGAGAAGAGCAGACAGCAGCTGCAGAACTACAAGGCTCAGCATACTCCATCCAGGACTGTATGCAGAAGTTTTTTGCCCACCAAAAAAATGACGTGGGCTTCGCCATATTTTTGTATGCTAGCCAGGTACAGCTGGCAGCCACGGGCTGCCTCCAACCCCCAGTTGCCTATTTGTACCCGGCTGGGAACCAAAAATATAGGGAAGCCCGTTTTTTTTTAATTATTTCACTTATTTCATGAAATAATTAAAAAACAAATGACGTGGGCTTCGCCCCATTTTTGTGTCCAGCCGGGTACAGCTAGGCAGCTGGGGATTGGAATGCGCAGCACAGGTTAGCCCGAGGTTTGTGGGCGCCTCTGCTGCGGATTTCAGTCCGCAGCCGTCCCAGAAAATGGCGCTCTCATAGAAGCGCCATCATCTGGCGCTGTATCCAACTCTTCCAACAGCCCTGGAGCCAGGTGGCTTGTTGGGTAATCATGAGTTAATACTGGCTTTGTTTTACCAGCCAGTATTAAGCCAGAGATTCTTAATGTCAGGCACGTTTGACTCGGCCATTAAGAATCTCCAATAAAGGGTTAAAAAAAAGACACCACACAGAGAAAAAATACTTTAATAGAAATAAATACACAGACACATTAGAGACTCCATCTTTATTACCCCCTGTCAGCCCTCCACGATCCTGCTCTTCTGTCTTCTTTCTTTCTAGTGTAGTAGTGACGATTGTAGTGAGGATGAGATTCACCAGCTCATCACTTGGGGCTGGGGAACCTCCATCCTCACTACAATCATCACTAGTGTAGTAGTAGTGACGATTGTAGTGAGGAAGGATGAGATTCACCAGCTCATCACTTGGGGCTGGGGAACCTCCATCCTCACTACAATGCTCACTACAATCGTGCAGCAGCGTGCAGCCTTCACTCCGTGAGTGATCACTGCTGGCTGCTAGCGGTAACGCTGACAGACGCGTTACCATAGCAACGGTGCTCTCGGAGCCGCGGTTAGCGGTGACATCACCGCTAACTGCGTTGCTATGGCAACGGTGATCTCCGTTAATGAGTGGCTGTGTCAGCCGGTCCCTAACGGAACGGGGAGTCGACCGTGTGCTAGAGCATGTCGCCGGTACACGGCGATACACATATGTGCACCGTGTACCGGAGAGATGCACTCGCAGGTCCTACATGACGTGTCATAGTCATGTGACCAGTCTGTAGCCAATGAGATAATAGCCACGTGACTGGTCACATGGCTATTTTGACGTCACGATAGGTCCTGCATCTCTGCTGGCAGTGCAGGTCACCGGAAGGATTCAGCGATCATCGGATGGAAGAGCGGCAGGAGACAGAGTGCAGAAGGGATCGCGAGGACCGGTAAGTGTTATGGCAATGTTTATTAACTGTTTGTGTACATTTATCATGCATTTTTATGTGTTTGTGATTGCCTCCCATTCTAGCCTATACGTTCGAGTTCGGTTCGTCGAACGTTCGACGAACCGAACTCGAACGGGACCCCCGTTCGGCGAACCGGCCTCGAGCCGAACCGGGACCAGTTCGCTCATCTCTACTCCTTACCTGCATTGTTTCCATGAAAGGGAAATGTTTTACAGGTCTTATTAAGGAGCCATTGCTTTTTAAATTTCAAAACTGCAACTCTGCTCCTGCTTCAAAATAGTTGCTTCTCTTTCCAAACAGTGAACTTTTTAGTAATTCCAAAATAAGCATAATTTTTGCAAGACTTGTTATTAAATATTGGCTTCTTTATTTACCAAACAGCAAAGTTTTTACTACTTCCTGTACAGAAATATTTTTTGGACCACAACTTATCAAAAAAACATTGCTTCTTCTGTATAACTCTTGTCAAGGCAAGTTAATGACTTTAAAAATTGATAACGGTGGCTCAGTGGGTAGCACTGTAGTCTTGCAGCGCTGGAGTCCTGGGTTCAAATCCCACCAAGGACACCATCTGCAAGGAGTTTGTATGTTCTCCCCGTGTTTGCGTGGGTTTCCTCCGGGTTCTCCGGTTTCCTCCCACACTCCAAAGACATACAGACAGGGACTCTAGATTGTGAGCCCCAATGGGGACAGTGTTGCCAATGTATGTGAAGCGCTGTGGAATTAATAGCGCTATATAAATGAATAAAATTATTATTATTATTATTATAATTCTTGGTACATTTTTATATTTTAAATAGTCTAATCTTTCAGTGCAGTGTATTTATTAACAGGCTTTTAATTACCTTTACCTCTTGTTGCTATCAATGCACCCACAGACAGATATGTTAAGGTCACTCTAATATTTGTAATTAGTGATAAGTGGACTTGCAGATACAAGGGATTACCTTGTCCAACCAGGTTAAAAAAAACCCATTTCAGACCTGGAATTGATCCCAGATATCTGGTTGAACGCCAGTCCCTATATAAGTCTATGGGCACCAGAATCCAGTGCTTTAAAATGGTGGTAGAAGCGATAGAGGGATTAGAGTAGGTGCATTACACTTACCAAGTCTCTGCACGGCTCTAACACGAATTCCGGGACTGCTCATTATCCTTCATACATATTCACTGCTTCCTGCACCCACTGACAATCCACACATCTGATTGGTTGCAGTCAAATGCGCCCCCCATGTGACAGCGTGTCTAACTTCAAGCAATCAGAAGCACTGTGTGTGCATCTCTATTGCTGTAAAAATAAATTAATTAAAAAATGAGTGTAAGGTCTTCCCATACTGTGATACCCAGCACAGATAAAGCATACGGCTAGAGTTCTGCAGCCCTCAGCCGTGTGCTTACATTGACTGTGTATCAAAATAAGAGGATCCACATCAGGCTTTTTTTAATTGTTTAAATAATAATTTTAAAAAAGGGCATTTGTTCCTCCTATTTTGATACCCTGCTATGATAAAGATGAAAGCTGGGGGCTGATATTCTCAGGCTAAGGATGCCCATACTTATTGGGCCCCACCAGCCTAAAAATAGCAGCCTGTAGCCACCCAGGATAGTCACATCCATTAGATGCGACAATCCCGTAAATATAAAATTTACCCATTTCATCCCAATTGCCCTGGTGTGGTGGCATTTGGGGTAATAAATGGTTAATAAATGCTCAAAGCTGCAACTAAGCCCTGTGAGTGGAACTCTAACTTTAAATGACACTATCTGGGTTAAAAACCTACATGTCTGGGCAGAAAGGATCCAACTATAAAGGATGATGACACACCTTGCTTAAAGGCTGGAGTACTCAGTCAGAAAGAAATGAACTACAAATATATCTAAAAAGACTGACCTTCACATCTAATAGGTGTGAACAGGTGGCAACTGAATACACAATATACTACAAAAATACATACAACTGTACTCTACAATGCTACAATGAGGAACGCTGGTATTGCATTACTCCTACAGGAATATTTGAAAAAAGAGATACTTACATTATGAATTGGCCAATGCATATGAGCCCGATAACCACGACAAGATAATCTGTTATACATCGGGACCCTAAGTTGAAATGCCGCTATGTGGGTTAAAAACCTACATGTCTGGCCAGCAAGGATCCAGCTTAAAAGAAGGATGTACACGCCCTGGTTCTAGGGCGGATTGCTCAGGAAGAAATAAACTACAAATATATCGAAAAAGAGGGGCCAATGCATGTGAGCCCAATGCCCACGACAAGGTGATCTCTTATATATCGGGACCCTAAATTGAAATGCTGCTATCAGAGGTGACCAGAGACGCTGGGACTGCTAGTGGGTGGGAGAAGCAGTGAATATGTATGAAGGATAATGGATAATGAGCGGCCGTGGAAGCAGAGTTACAGCCACTTGGAGACTGATAAGTATAAAGTGCTTTCTTTATTTTTATTTTCTTTATTTTTTCTTTGATATTTCTTATTACCTGGGTGTCAGGACCTGCATCATTATCCAGGGTTCTCTGAGAACTCGGAGCCGGGGAGCGGTGCTTCGGTTCTTTTGAACCAACGCAAAACCGCACTTTTACAATCTAGGTTCAGCCATCACTATTTGTAATGTGTTCTTAGCTTAAAAGGGGTTTAAACAGTCCTAGAAAACCTGAGAGTGTCACACATGTCTTTTCATGGCAATTAGAGGATTCTCAGTATTTAAAATGGTGACAAATCAATTTGCTATAAATCTGATTAAATGGAAAATGTTAACAAATCTGGCAAATTAAGATATCAAAAGATTCTATAATATACATTTGATATTGATTTCACTTGCCTTCCACATACAATAACTTGATAGTTTAACTCCTTACCACTGTTTTTATATATCAAAACCTTTTCTAAGGTACAGTCACACATTTACAGTAGATAGTTTCCAGAACATCTGTCCAATTGTTTGTATGACTCACTTTGTACAAGAAAATATCTCTGTGCTAAAAAAAGACATTTTTGCAATTTCATAGACTGGCTGGTAGAGTTAAAAGTGAGACAACATCAAGGATTTCCTATAGTAAAGGTAAGGTTGTATGTTCATCGCCCACATGCTGCTTGGGAGACCTCTGCGATTTCACTAGTGGCACAAAATAGTGTCAGAAGATGAGCATTGAGGCAAACATTGTATTTTTTGCATATTGCTGTTAATTCAATGAAAAGAATGCTTTTAGGAGCACTAGACTGTTATACACATACTGAAACTACTTCAGAAAAGCTGGCTATTTATATCGCCTTCACTAATGCTATTAACAGTAATCAGAGCACACTACACTAATCTTCTCATACAGAGGCCGCAATTTTTCTTTTCACTGCTTTCAATTAAGTTTCATTTAGGATGACCAGTAGTTCATAAAAATATTCTTTCATGGAAATGTGTCAATGTGTCAAGAATATAGAAAATAGTAGTTTAAAGCTTGTAGACAAATCCCTCCAAATCTTATTTATACATCATAGACTACTTATAAAGGGTATGAGGAAAATGCTGTAGCTCTGCTGTACCAATTAAAGTAGCTTCAAACAAAGAAAGAAAAGAGACCAGCACCCATAGGGTGCTCCTTAGTGGTTCCATAAGGGTGGGGGTGAGAAATTTCCAACCTGTTGGAGTTGGTAACGTGATAACTAGGGATGATCAAATACCTCAAGTATTCGGCTTCGCGAATATTTTCTGAATAGGTTGCCGATATGCAAATATTCGATGCGCAATGTAAGTCTATGTGAAGACCGAATAGTTCCGAATAGTTGTTATTCGGGTTTCCCATAGACTTACATTGCGCATCGAATATTCGGAGAATAGTCGAATAGCGGCGACCTATTCGGAAAATATTTGCGAAGCCGAATATTTGAGACATTCGATCATCCCTAGTGAAAACTCCAATTTAAGCCTGTATGTTTCAGCCATTGCAGTTTGCCAAAAGGTTAAAGATTTTATTCTTCTGCGTACAGTTGTATATAAGCTGGAAGATAGACATTCGGAGATGACCACGCTGCAGCTGTAGTAGACAAGAGGTTAAGAGGTTCCACAATCCAAAATATAGTCAAATAGCTTTTAGATTCATTTCTGTCTCCAACAAAACCATTTTTTAAAATAAAACTGTAGTTACTAATGGTGTAAAATATGAAGTTGGTTCATATTCTACAGCAGCAGTGCAGTAATCTCCATATGCCTATCCTCCACCTTATATCCATGTAAAGTAGATTAGCTGAATTAGGGATTGTATCAGATTTTACTGTTGCAATAAATATCTTTATGGGAGAGATACATATATAGTGCGGTACCCAGTGGAGTATTGTATCATTTATTTTGTATAGATCTTATGAAATCCGACTTTTTACATATGATTGTTTTTGAGGGTCCGATGGGTGCCATATTGTGACTCAATTGAACTTAGAAATTAAACATATACAGGTGCATGCATGATGCCTGTAAATTAACTCAAAAGAGGTAATAGTAGTCCTGATTTAGGGTACGGTTCCACTTGCGCATAGCTTCTGATGCGAGAGCATTGGAAGCGATATGCTAATGACCCTCTGCTGAGAGCATCAGCCAAGGGTCATGCAACTGTGATGCGACCTTGCGATTGGATCACAGCTGCGAAGAGAGGGAGGGAACACTTTCTCTTCATCTCATCCACTGCTTGTCTCTGCATATATTTCACTGCACTCGTATTGCGAGTGTAGTGCGATGTTTCACACGCTCCCATAGATCTGTGTGGGGGGGTGTGAGCCGATGACTGCTGCCAAACGTAGCATGGTGTGATTCATTTTTCAGGTTAAAAAATTGAAAAAAATCCAGCACTCAAAGCATTCAACTGAAATTGTTTTATATTTTATTCATTGATCTGTGTAACTATTAAAGACGTTTCGGTCATCCGACCTTCATCAGTTTACACTACAATAAAAAGATACATAAAAGATTTTTAAGTATACAGAAATAATGGCATTATACAATCATGGTAACAAAAAAGGGCAGAAATATTCACCACATTATAATGCATGAATCATGAACTATGATATACAAAAAATGTCAACAAAAAGACAAAAATGAAGAATCTGTCAGTTGAGCCGCTTCACTAGCAGATATAATGTCCACCTGAAGATATAATTGAAATACAGATAATATGTAGCATAATAGAACCATTATACAACAAAAGGGGAACCAAACAGGAAACCCAAAAATGTATCCAAAAAATGTATATCTTGCTAATATAGAAGGACAAAGAGCCTAAGCACCAGCACTGAGACACTATTCTAATCTAATAAAACAGACAATACACAGAAATACCATGCAATGAACACTCACCAGAAAGGGCTCTGTAGAAATATATGAAAAAGCTGGACCAGAGGAAAAAGCTGCCCGTCCGGGTCTGCAGTCAATGTAATCTGACAGTCCAATGTCCAGATTTAAATAGACCGCTCAATTAGCTCATTAACAAGTTACAGAGCGTCACTTCCGGTCCGAAGACCGGAAGTTACGTCACGGAGCGTCACTTCCGGTCCGAAAACCGGAAGTGACGTTACCGGCTGGCAATGTGTAAATCCTGATGGTTGGCAACTGTAGACATACACAGACAGCCGCTCCTTACCGCGGAACGTCACTTCCGGTTCGCAAACCGGAAGTGACGATCCTGGTTGGCAACATGTAAACTCCCCTTATGCAATAACCATGAAATAAGGGTAATTAAGCCCAAACTAGTGTAATGAATAAGAGACTCTATGGGTAACATTATTTAAAGACAAATTACCTAAAAGGTCAAATAAAAGAAAAAATAGAAGAAATAAAATAAGAGGACTAAGGGAATGGTGTATTTATTCGGAATCAATTTAATAATTTTTTCATCAACTATAATCAACCCTAGTAAAAAAACAAGAAAAAAGAAAAAAAGAAAAGAGAAAAGCTAAGAGGAATATACATAAGAAAATGGAGGGGGGGGAAGGGAAAGGGAAAGGGGGTGGGGATTGGAAAGGGAAGGGGAAGGAGGGGGCGGGGGGAAAGGGGGAGGGAAGGGGAAAGGGGAAGGAGAGACTATGAAAGAAAGGGATCAAGGGAAACTTAGTAATGTGTAGAGAAAACTAAAACTAGGGAAAAAGCAGGAAAAAGGATTATGTTAAGAAAGAAACAGAAAGAAGGTTATAAGAAAATACCTAAAGGGACTGGCCATCATCAAATCAGTGATCAACTCCTCTGAAAAAGATAATAATAAGTAGGCATAAATGAATGTAAAGCTATAAGAAACTAGAAGTATCGAAATCACGATTAAGGCCTTTGGGCTCCAAAGTCTGAAGAGTAAAAATCCAATACGCCTCCCTTTGTTTCAATTTTTTAACCCTATCGCCTCCTCTTCTATTTGGCAAGACCTGCTCCAACACCTGGAACCGTAATTGACTAACACTATGTCCCTGTTTATGAAAATGAGATGGAAGAGGTAAAGTCAATCTCTCACACCTAATGGTGGATTTATGTTGTGATATACGTTCCTTAACAGTCTGGGTGGTTTCGCCTACATAAAGTAGGCCACAAGGACACTTCACTACATATACAACATAAGATGTCTCACAGGGGAAAAAACCTCTAATTGGATAACCCCGACCACTGTAGGGATGCAAAACTCTATCACCTTTCAACACATTACTGCATTGGGCACAATTTAAACATGGGAAAGTACCACGTCTCTGGGTATAAAGATGAGTTTGAACGGGTCCAGTCACACCGGCGCCCACATCAGCTCTCACCAATTTATTACTGAGATTGGACGGTCGTCTAAAACAAGGAAGAAAAGGTGATTTAAATTCTTCCACCTCCGGGTACCCTTTACGCAAGATGTTCCAATGACTTCTGATGAATTTATGAATTTTGTAAGAAAAAGGATGGTAAGTATGAACGAAAGCCAAACGTTTATCTCTAGTCTTACCAATAGAAGATTCGGTATTCACACTAGCACTATTCAAAACCTCCTGTGGATAACCCCTCACTAGAAACTTAGTCCTCATCTCCTGTAATCTGGTGTCTTTAATTTCTTGTTGGTTAACAATCCTATGTACCCTAAGAAACTGGGACTTAGGTATAGAATTCTTCATGGCTTTGGGATGACAACTATCATATGCGAGTAAGTTATTCCTGTCCGTCGACTTTATGTACAAATCAGTTTGTAAATGTCCATTCTCTAATTTCGTAACAGTGACATCTAAAAAATTGATATGATGTAAATCATATTGTATAACAAATTGAAGTTCAGACCAAATGCTGTTAATGTAATTATGGAACTCCATGATGGAATCCAACGGGCCAACCCATATGCAAAAAACGTCGTCAATAAATCGCTTCCAACACTTGCAGTGCTCTTGGAATCCCTTATGTGGATATATGAATGTATCTTCAAAGTAAGACATGTACGTATTTGCATACGGGGGCGCTACGTTGGACCCCATCGCGGTCCCCTGTTTTTGAATATAATAGATGTCCTGAAACAAAAAGAAATTTTCAGTTAACACTATTTGTAATAAGTCCAGACAGAAATCACTTGTATCACTCGAAAAGTTATGTTGTAACAATAACTCACGAACTGCTGACATGCCCTTCTGATGTACAATAGACGTATATAAACTTGTCACATCCCAAGTCACGAGAAAAGCATCAAATGGAATGATATCAAGCCCACGAATCACCTCTAGGAAGTGACCAGTGTCCAACAGGAAATAAGGAATGTTTTTAGTCAAAGGAGTAATAATCTTCTCAAGTAAAATAGCTAAAGGGGAAAGGATAGAATCTGTGCCCGCCACTATAGGTCTACCTGGAGGGTTCACCAAGGTCTTATGAATTTTGGGGAGTACATAAAAAACAGGAATGATTGGATTCTGCTTTTGTAAGAAATCAAATGTCTTCTGATCTATTACTCCCTTTTGTAGATAGTGGCCGGTCACAGATCTAATCCTATCTCGAATCCTATTTGTCGGGTTACTTGCCAATATTCCATAAACATTACTGTCCTCCAATTGTCTCAGTATTTCCTGTAAATACATGGATTTGTCCATAACTACCAAAGCTCCGCCTTTATCGGCTTGTTTGATAATTATGTCTTTATCCTGCATAAGAGATGCCAACGCATTTTTATCCTTATCTGAAAAATTGGAAGGACAGTGTAATGATTTATTAGACACATCTTTAAAAAATGACGTAATGTCATGTTCCAATAAGCCTATGAACGTTTCCACTGGAGGGTTATTTTTGGGAGGCATGAAAGTGCTCTTAGTTTTGAGTCCCAATCCTTGGATATTGATAGGAGTAATAGAAGTAGATTGTGTCGATGGTCTCAGACCTATATCAGATAATGATGAAAAATGGGCCTTAATACGTAGATTTCGATAAAATCTTAGTAAGTCCATTTGTAACTGGAATGTATTGAATTTGTAGGAAGGACAAAAAGATAAACCCTTCTGAAGAAGACTAATTTGATCCGGTAACAAATTCTTAGAAGAAATGTTAACTACAATGGTATCCGGCGTACCTGGGATCTGGTGACCATCGTTGTTCTTGCAGGTTCGGTGGCGTTGTCCCCCCCGCCTAGGTTTCCTCTTTGACCTCTGCGGCTTTTTTGACCTAAAAAATGTGGTTTTGGTCGTCTGGTAAAGGAAAATTCCGAATCCGAAGCCGAATTATCACTAGAGGAATATTGGAAACGTCTTGGAAACACTCTGGAGGATGTATCCCGCCACCGATAAACTCGATTATTTTTATAGTCCTCAGTATCCCGTAAGAATTTTTCTCTTTTAATTTTTTGACTTTCAATTTTATGGATTTGTAAATCTCTTGTGACTTGATCTTTGATTTTCGCCAGATCTTCAGCCGAAGAGGTGGAATTTAATTGTTGCTCAATCACGACAATCTCTTCACGTTTAGTAATGATCGCTTGGTTTAAATAATCCAAAGTCAAGGTCATTAAATCAAAAGAGCATTTGTTAAGAATCTGTTCAAAACGATTACAAAAATCAGGGTTGTCACTGAAGATGGTCGGTCTTACGCCAACCCGTAGTCCTCTTGGAATTCTTTGAACACGTACGTATTCTGCAATAGTGGCACAGTGCAATTCCAAATTTTGTAATTTTCTAGATTCCTTCTGAAAATCACGGGTTCGAAGCTCAGAAGTAGGAATATGAGAAAAATCACTCTGCACTGTGGTACGGCTCATAATATCTGCCATTTCATCCGCAGGATAAGAAAACGCCACATTGGCCATATTATAAGAAAAAATGAGGGTGCACACACTAAAGGATATACTATATAAAATATAGAAATGTGGCACTCCTTCTATAGTCGCTGGTGCTTGGATAGGGTCCCACCCCAGATCAAAAAATTGAAAAAAATCCAGCACTCAAAGCATTCAACTAAGATTGTTTTATATTTTATTCATTGATCTGTGTAACTATTAAAGACGTTTCGGTCATCCGACCTTCATCAGTTTACACTACAATAAAAAGATACATAAAAGATTTTTAAGTATACAGAAATAATGGCATTATACAATCATGGTAACAAAAAAGGGCAGAAATATTCACCACATTATAATGCATGAATCATGAATTATGATATACAAAAAATGTCAACAAAAAGACAAAAATGAAGAATCTGTCAGTTGGGCCGCTTCACTAGCAGATATAATGTCCACCTGAAGATATGATTGAAATACAGATAATATGTAGCATAATAGAACCATTATACAACAAAAGGGGAACCAAACAGGAAACCCAAAAATTTATCCAAAAAATGTATATCTTGCTAATATAGAAGGACAAAGAGCCTAAGCACCAGCACTGAGACACTATTCTAATCTAATAAAACAGACAATACACAGAAATACCATGCAATGAACACTCACCAGAAAGGGCTCTGTAGAAATATATGAAAAAGCTGGACCAGAGGAAAAAGCTGCCCGTCCGGGTCTGCAGTCAATGTAATCTGACAGTCCAATGTCCAGATTTAAATAGACCGCTCAATTAGCTCATTAACAAGTTACAGAGCGTCACTTCTGGTCCGAAGACCGGAAGTGACGTCACGGAGCGTCACTTCCGGTCCGAAAACCGGAAGTGACGTTACCGGCTGGCAATGTGTAAATCCTGATGGTTGGCAACTGTAGACATACACAGACAGCCGCTCCTTACCGCGGAACGTCACTTCCGGTCCGCAACATTATGGGTAACATTATTTAAAGACAAATTACCTAAAAGGTCAAATAAAAGAAAAAATAGAAGAAATAAAATAAGAGGACTAAGGGAATGGTGTATTTATTCGGGATCAATTTAATAATGTTACCCATAGAGTCTCTTATTCATTACACTAGTTTGGGCTTAATTACCCTTATTTCATGGTTATTGCATAAGGGGAGTTTACATGTTGCCAACCAGGATCGTCACTTCCGGTTTGCGGACCGGAAGTGACGTTCCGCGGTAAGGAGCGGCTGTCTGTGCATGTCTACAGTTGCCAACCATCAGGATTTACACATTGCCAGCCGGTAACGTCACTTCCGGTTTTCGGACCGGAAGTGACGCTCCATGACGTCACTTCCGGTCTTCGGACCGGAAGTGACGCTCTGTAACTTGTTAATGAGCTAATTGAGCGGTCTATTTAAATCTGGACATTGGACTGTCAGATTACATTGACTGCAGACCCGGACGGGCAGCTTTTTCCTCTGGTCCAGCTTTTTCATATATTTCTACAGAGCCCTTTCTGGTGAGTGTTCATTGCATGGTATTTCTGTGTATTGTCTGTTTTATTAGATTAGAATAGTGTCTCAGTGCTGGTGCTTAGGCTCTTTGTCTTTCTATATTAGCAAGATATACATTTTTTGGATAAATTTTTGGGTTTCCTGTTTGGTTCCCCTTTTGTTGTATAATGGTTCTATTATGCTACATATTATCTGTATTTCAATCATATCTTCAGGTGGACATTATATCTGCTAGTGAAGCGGCCCAACTGACAGATTCTTCATTTTTGTCTTTTTGTTGACATTTTTTGTATATCATAATTCATGATTCATGCATTATAATGTGGTGAATATTTCTGCCCTTTTTTGTTACCATGATTGTATAATGCCATTATTTCTGTATACTTAAAAATCTTTTATGTATCTTTTTATTGTAGTGTAAACTGATGAAGGTCGGATGACCGAAACGTCTTTAATAGTTACACAGATCAATGAATAAAATATAAAACAATTTCAGTTGAATGCTTTGAGTGCTGGATTTTTTTCAATTTTTTGATCTGGGGTGGGACCCTATCCAAGCACCAGCGACTATAGAAGGAGTGCCACATTTCTATATTTTATATAGTATATCCTTTAGTGTGTGCACCCTCATTTTTTCTTATAATATGGCCAATGTGGCGTTTTCTTATACTGCGGATGAAATGGCAGATATTATGAGCTGTACCACAGTGCAGAGTGATTTTTTGCATATTCCTACTTCTGAGCTTCGAACCCGTGATTTTCAGAAGGAATCTAGAAAATTACAAAATTTGGAATTGCACTGTGCCACTATTGCAGAACACGTACGTGTTCAAAGAATTCCAAGAGGACTACGGGTTGGTGTAAGACCGACCATCTTCAGTGACAACCCTGATTTTTGTAATCGTTTTGAACAGATTCTTAACAAATGCTCTTTTGATTTAATGACCTTGACTTTGGATTATTTAAACCAAGCGATCATTACTAAACGTGAAGAGATTGTCGTGATTGAGCAACAATTAAATTCCACCTCTTCGGCTGAAGATCTGGCGAAAATCAAAGATCAAGTCACAAGAGATTTACAAATCCATAAAATTGAAAGTAAAAAAATTAAAAGAGAAAAATTCTTACGGGATACTGAGGACTATAAAAATAATCGAGTTTATCGGTGGCGGGATACATCCTCCAGAGTGTTTCCAAGACGTTTCCAATATTCCTCTAGTGATAATTCGGCTTCGGATTCGGAATTTTCCTTTACCAGACGACCAAAACCACATTTTTTAGGTCAAAGAAGCCGCAGAGGTCAAAGAGGAAACCTAGGCGGGGGGACAACGCCACCGAACCTGCAAGAACAACGATGGTCACCAGATCCCAGGTACACCGGATACCATTGTAGTTAACATTTCTTCTAAGAATTTGTTACCGGATCAAATTAGTCTTCTTCAGAAGGGTTTATCTTTTTGTCCTTCCTACAAATTCAATACATTCCAGTTACAAATGGACTTACTAAGATTTTATCGAAATCTACGTATTAAGGCCCATTTTTCATCATTATCTGATATAGGTCTGAGACCATCGACACAATCTACTTCTATTACTCCTATCAATATCCAAGGATTGGGACTCAAAACTAAGAGCACTTTCATGCCTCCCAAAAATAACCCTCCAGTGGAAACGTTCATAGGCTTATTGGAACATGACATTACGTCATTTTTCAAAGATGTGTCTAATAAATCATTACACTGTCCTTCCAATTTTTCAGATAAGGATAAAAATGCGTTGGCATCTCTTATGCAGGATAAAGACATAATTATCAAACAAGCCGATAAAGGCGGAGCTTTGGTAGTTATGGACAAATCCATGTATTTACAGGAAATACTGAGACAATTGGGGGACAGTAATGTTTATGGAATATTGGCAAGTAACCCGACGAATAGGATTCGAGATAGGATTAGATCTGTGACCGGCCACTATCTACAAAAGGGAGTAATAGATCAGAAGACATTTGATTTCTTACAAAAGCAGAATCCAATCATTCCTGTTTTTTATGTACTCCCCAAAATTCATAAGACCTTGGTGAACCCTCCTGGTAGACCTATAGTGGCGGGCACAGATTCTATCCTTTCCCCTTTAGCTATTTTACTTGAGAAGATTATTACTCCTTTGACTAAAAACATTCCTTCTTTCCTGTTGGACACTGGTCACTTCCTAGAGGTGATTCGTGGGCTTGATATCATTCCATTTGATGCTTTTCTCGTGACTTGGGATTTGACAAGTTTATATACATCTATTGTACATCAGAAGGGCATGTCAGCAGTTCGTGAGTTATTGTTACAACATAACTTTTCGAGTGATACAAGTGATTTCTGTCTGGACTTATTACAAATAGTGTTAACTGAAAATTTCTTTTTGTTTCAGGACATCTATTATATTCAAAAACAGGGGACTGCGATGGGGTCCAACGTAGCGCCCCCGTATGCAAATACGTACATGTCTTACTTTGAAGATACATTCATATATCCACATAAGGGATTCCAAGAGCACTGCAAGTGTTGGAAGCGATTTATTGACGACGTTTTTTGCATATGGGTTGGCCCGTTGGATTCCATCATGGAGTTCCATAATTACATTAACAGCATTTGGTCTGAACTTCAATTTGTTATACAATATGATTTACATCATATCAATTTTTAAGATGTCACTGTTACGAAATTAGAGAATGGAAATTTACAAACTGATTTGTACATAAAGTCGACGGACAGGAATAACTTACTCGCATATGATAGTTGTCATCCCAAAGCCATGAAGAATTCTATACCTAAGTCCCAGTTTCTTAGGGTACATAGGATTGTTAACCAACAAGAAATTAAAGACACCAGATTACAGGAGATGAGGACTAAGTTTCTAGTGAGGGGTTATCCACAGGAGGTTTTGAATAGTGCTAGTGTGAATACCGAATCTTCTATTGGTAAGACTAGAGATAAACGTTTGGCTTTCGTTCATACTTACCATCCTTTTTCTTACAAAATTCATAAATTCATCAGAAGTCATTGGAACATCTTGCGTAAAGGGTACCCGGAGGTGGAAGAATTTAAATCACCTTTTCTTCCTTGTTTTAGACGACCGTCCAATCTCAGTAATAAATTGGTGAGAGCTGATGTGGGCGCCGGTGTGACTGGACCCGTTCAAACTCATCTTTATACCCAGAGACGTGGTACTTTCCCATGTTTAAATTGTGCCCAATGCAGTAATGTGTTGAAAGGTGATAGAGTTTTGCATCCCTACAGTGGTCGGGGTTATCCAATTAGAGGTTTTTTCACCTGTGAGACATCTTATGTTGTATATGTAGTGAAGTGTCCTTGTGGCCTACTTTATGTAGGCGAAACCACCCAGACTGTTAAGGAACGTATATCACAACATAAATCCACCATTAGGTGTGAGAGATTGACTTTACCTCTTCCATCTCATTTTCATAAACAGGGACATAGTGTTAGTCAATTACGGTTCCAGGTGTTGGAGCAGGTCTTGCCAAATAGAAGAGGAGGCGATAGGGTTAAAAAATTGAAACAAAGGGAGGCGTATTGGATTTTTACTCTTCAGACTTTGGAGCCCAAAGGCCTTAATCGTGATTTCGATACTTCTAGTTTCTTATAGCTTTACATTCATTTATGCATACTTATTATTATCTTTTTCAGAGGAGTTGATCACTGATTTGATGATGGCCGGTCCCTTTAGGTATTTTCTTATAACCTTCTTTCTGTTTCTTTCTTAACATAATCCTTTTTCCTGCTTTTTCCCTAGTTTTAGTTTTCTCTACACATTACTAAGTTTCCCTTGATCCCTTTCTTTCATAGTCTCTCCTTCCCCTTTCCCCTTCCCTCCCCCTTTCCCCCCGCCCCCTCCTTCCCCTTCCCTTTCCAATCCCCACCCCCTTTCCCTTTCCCTTCCCCCCCCTTCATTTTCTTATGTATATTCCTCTTAGCTTTTCTCTTTTCTTTTTTTCTTTTTTCTTGTTTTTTTACTAGGGTTGATTATAGTTAATGAAAAAATTATTAAATTGATTCCGAATAAATACACCATTCCCTTAGTCCTCTTATTTTATTTCTTCTATTTTTTCTTTTATTTGACCTTTTAGGTAATTTGTCTTTAAATAATGTTACCCATAGAGTCTCTTATTCATTACACTAGTTTGGGCTTAATTACCCTTATTTCATGGTTATTGCATAAGGGGAGTTTACATGTTGCCAACCAGGATCGTCACTTCCGGTTTGCGGACCGGAAGTGACGTTCCGCGGTAAGGAGCGGCTGTCTGTGTATGTCTACAGTTGCCAACCATCAGGATTTACACATTGCCAGCCGGTAACGTCACTTCCGGTTTTCGGACCGGAAGTGACGCTCCGTGACGTCACTTCCGGTCTTCGGACCGGAAGTGACGCTCTGTAACTTGTTAATGAGCTAATTGAGCGGTCTATTTAAATCTGGACATTGGACTGTCAGATTACATTGACTGCAGACCCGGACGGGCAGCTTTTTCCTCTGGTCCAGCTTTTTCATATATTTCTACAGAGCCCTTTCTGGTGAGTGTTCATTGCATGGTATTTCTGTGTATTGTCTGTTTTATTAGATTAGAATAGTGTCTCAGTGCTGGTGCTTAGGCTCTTTGTCCTTCTACATTAGCAAGATATACATTTTTTGGATAAATTTTTGGGTTTCCTGTTTGGTTCCCCTTTTGTTGTATAATGGTTCTATTATGCTACATATTATCTGTATTTCAATTATATCTTCAGGTGGACATTATATCTGCTAGTGAAGCAGCTCAACTGACAGATTCTTCATTTTTGTCTTTTTGTTGACATTTTTTGTATATCATAGTTCATGATTCATGCATTATAATGTGGTGAATATTTCTGCCCTTTTTTGTTACCATGATTGTATAATGCCATTATTTCTGTATACTTAAAAATCTTTTATGTATCTTTTTATTGTAGTGTAAACTGATGAAGGTCGGATGACCGAAACGTCTTTAATAGTTACACAGATCAATGAATAAAATATAAAACAATTTCAGTTGAATGCTTTGAG
Organism: Anomaloglossus baeobatrachus; assembly: GCF_048569485.1. Taxonomy (NCBI): domain Eukaryota; kingdom Metazoa; phylum Chordata; class Amphibia; order Anura; family Aromobatidae; genus Anomaloglossus; species Anomaloglossus baeobatrachus. The sequence continues at coordinate 600,356,533 of NC_134354.1, forward strand.
TGCTGGATTTTTTTCAATTTTTTGATCTGGGGTGGGACCCTATCCAAGCACCAGCGACTATAGAAGGAGTGCCACATTTCTATATTTTATATCATTTTTCAGGTTGATATAGCATGAGAAATCAATCACAGATTGACACTGCTTCATAGTTTTCCACTGCCGTGAGGGCAATCCAATTTTTCGTCCGTACAAAGCGCAAGTGGAACTGAGCCCTTAGGTGTATGCACAAAATAAGCTGAATAATGTTTTTGTCAATTGTCTTCAAGTGCCTTAACCATCTGAATCCATTTTTGGATCAAGTACATCTTTAAGTAATCTGAATATTACCATGAATTTCCAAGGAGGCACCCAAAGCTCCCCGGAAACTTGCCATAAGGCCCTATTCGCATGAGCCTTATATGGATTTTGACAAAAAAAATTAAAAAGATTTTTTCTAAATTTGCCTGAAATTTGCACACAATCCCCATCACATAAATGAGATTTCTGCAATTTATGTTAAAAGCATTGTAAAATGTTTACATTGACTTTCAGCTGAGGAGCATAAAAATATACTATTCAAAAAGGGTCATGTCAATCATTGCTCCCAGAAACACAGTTCTCACTCCAGAAAACCCAGTCCTATTAATCATCAGTGAGGGATTTGGACAGAATGATGCTATGAGCCTTTTAGCCACATCAATAGTGCACCTAAGCATACTTGACTGATCTTCAGTGGCACTATTAGATAACTACAGGTACTATTTTTATGAGGGCTATAACGCCTACCAGCTTATGGCCCCAACTCATTAGGAAGTTTTCTGCCAAACCTTTGTCTTAAAATTGCTTGAATTGCTGCAAAATGATTGCACAATGGAACAATATGTAATAATTTAGCCAGATTTAGTTTTATGCCAATTCCAGCCAACTCTGACAACTTTATGAAAAGTGGATGGAGCTCAGTAGGATGAAGTTTGGCAAAGTACTCAACAAATTCATCATAATATAAAGCACAAAGCTATAGTAATTGGTGTAGATTTCTAGCAGTGGTACACGGCAGCTGAAACTTGCACCAAATTTATTGGGAAGTGCATGTCTCCTAATGAATTTGGTACATCTTTCTCCACTACTTAGTTTATTAAAAAAAAAGTGTATAATCTGCCCTGTTCATGCCTTAATTAGTCAGATATTGTTGTCCGGGGCGGGGGCCAGCTTCCCCGTCACAGGGGGCTGCTCTGGGAGATTGCGCTCGGATCTGGTGCCTCCTCCTCGGTGGCTCGAGCGGGCCGGACCTGGGGCTCGAGCAGCGCTCCTCTCCCTCGAGTGAAAAGGGGGATTGGGGCTCCTTTGGGATGTGGAGAGTTCGTGACGCCACCCACGGGTTGTGGTGTTGGTGGGCACCACCGCTGCTGGTGACGGGGTTCCCGGGAGCGATGGCAGGGAGCAGCTAGGTGTTAACCCCTCAGTGGGTAGGGGCTGGTGGTCCCGGGGCCCGATAGGAGGGCAGAGGATTCTGCAGGATGGGTTTTGGCAGGGTGCAGGGTTGCGGTGCAGCGCAGCGCGGTGCCAGATGGCACAGGTGCACTCACTAAGACACAGATGGACAAATTCTCTGGTAAACCAAATGGCTGGATGGATGGGGCCCGCAGCCAGCTGCGGTGTTCTCCTTGGATGGGTTGATGGTGGCTGTTGTTTCCCTGCACCTGTGTTTCGTATCTTGACTCCAATGCCTGGGCACCGGTAGTCTGCTCCCCGACATATACGTGCCGCAGGAGCCCTTTTGCCCGCATACGGTGGCCCTGTGGATCTCTGGCCCTTGGCGGTGGCACTTATCCAGAACGGTTGGGCCCCTGCCCTCACTTGGGGTGCTGGGTGGGAATGAACCCCTGAGGTCCAGACCGCAATCAGTAAACCCAACTAAAGGTTGACTTCAAGCCTAGTCGGGGTCAGAGTACCCTGCCTGGTGCTTGGCTCCAATCGGCTCCCCGGTTTGGTACCGGCAGGCCACCGCCCGACCCCGGTCCCACGGTTCTGCTGACCTTCACCAACTCCTGCAGACGGCCACCACCGTCTGCCTACCTTGCTGGAAGTGCCCAGGCTCCAACCCAAACACCGACAGTTTCACTCCACTCACTCTACTCTCCACAACAGGACTCTCTAACTGACTGTGTTTTCCCGCCTCCAGGCCTGTGAACTCCTCGGTGGGCGGGGTCAACCACCTGACTCCGCCACACCTGGTGTGGACATCAACCCTGGAGGGTGGCAACAAGGTTTAATGTGTGACTGGTGTGACCTGTCCAGGGAAGAGGGTGTATGATGTTGTGTCTGTGACCACCTGGCTAGGCTAGGGCGTCACATTGTCATAAATGCACAGGTAGATGTCACATGTGGTTAAGAAAAATTTGATTATAATTATTTGTCTGTTTGTAGTAAGTCCTTTGTTAATCAAATTAAATAATTTGGTTAATATATAGCCTTCCAAAAATATAGTGAAAACTAACATAAAAAAAGCAGGATACTGACAGCAGGAGGTTATTGCATAGGGAATAACTGTGCCTATTGTTTTGTCACTCATGATTTAAGAGAACTGGATGATAAAAAAAACATAGGAATTATAACAGTCAGAATAAGTTGTATTTTACATGGTAAGGGAATCTGTCAGAAAGTTTTTGCTATGCAACTCGAGATCACAATAATGTAAAAGCACAACTGCTAATTACAGCGCTGTCCTGTACTGGAATGGATTTTGCTCTTTCAATACAATGAGTACTTTGTTAGCAGAATATCATAACAGGACACCTTAGCATGTGCAGAGTTCTCCAACCACATGTCACTATACAATATAAACAGAAAAATTGGGGTGTGGATGGGTTATACACAACTCAGCAACTGAGCTTTGCTAGCTCTGAAGCATAGAATACAATTTTAACAGCTGCATCCAGTATACTAATACTTACATTGCTGGGGCCGTGACATGAATGGCATTTACAGCAGATGGGCAGAAAGAATGCTTCCATGACTAATCCTAATATATCCTTAACCACTATGTAATCCTGTAAGGAGCTGGTAATTAGAGTGTAGCTGCCTGTGGGAAAAATCAAGGAACCACTCAAAAAGTGTGCAGGTGCAGTTACCCATCAGAAAAGGGGAGAAAAGGAGCCGCAGGACCCCAACGTACTCTCATCCAACATGGTACTGACACTCAGCACTGCTGGTCAGAGCACAGCGTCCGATGCTGCAGCAACACTTGGCAGATTTGCGCTTCTCCCCCTTGAGCACTCCTCCCTCTTGTACACAAGTTATGAGGAACAGCGAGGGCAGGATTTTGGGATATTGAAAGGAATTTTAACTTAAGATACTGTAAGTAAAATGGCCAATGCCTGCCCTATGCAGCTACAAGCAACCTGTCAGCAGTACCCTAATGAGGAAATTACTATTGCAGCAAGTGGCATTATTAAGTCTAGGATGCTTGAACCCACCCTCAGGGAAGCCTTAATGGCAATCATTACCTGAGTGTGCAAATAGGAGGCATAAAGACAGATATGTCCTATATTAAGCAAGTACTTCAGGGATTTAATGTAAGATTGTTAGATCTTGACTCAATATCTTGGCAAGGCAATTCATAATATCTCACTGGTGGTAGCCAAAGTAGATGACTTTGAGAACCGGTCACACAGGAGTAATTTCTGCCTTGTGAGGGTCCCTGATAAGGCAGAAGGGCATAAACCTGTGGCATTTTGTTTTAAACATGGCTATCAAAAGTCTTGGGAAAAGACACTCTTTGTGTGCATTTTCAATCATGAAGAATGAACAAAGTCCTAACTTGATATCTTCCACCTGGTGCACCTCCACACCCTATGCTCCTTAAGTTGCTGCATTTTAGGGACATAGACTCTATCCTATGTAGGACCTGAGATCTTAAGGAACTCATTATTGATGACATCAAGATTTGTATTTTTTTCAGATTTCTCAGCAGAAGATCAACAGAAAAGTGCACAGTTTATATATATTAAAAATATTAAAAAGCCCCTAAAGAACTTGCAGATTCCATATTCAATGATGTACCCTGATAAATTACCAGTTGCTGCAAGAAGGGGGTCCATTTCTTTTATTCTTCAAAAGTTGCTTTGATATGGCTTGATATTAATGAGAGAGCAATATGCAAGAACACTCCCTGAATTCCTTTTCATCATTATTCTAGAGTATGACATACAGGAGTGGACATACCAATGGTTACATTATTCTGTTGGTCTAATATAGGAGAGAGATATTTCATTGCAAAGCTTGCTGGACATAATGTCATGTAAGGACTTCTATGTGTCATGTTGACTCGGACCGTTATTTAGACCCATATCCCTCAACCCATGAGGAATATCGACCTTACTATGTTGGTTGTTTTCTATGTACTTTGTTTATTTGCATTATTCGGCTGGTTGGTTTATCTCAACCTTGAAGAGAAGAATGTTACTGTTTATGCCTTTGTACTCCTGCCACCATTCTCTGCTAAATATATCAAATTAGTGTTAAGGAGTCAGCAGTCAATGTTATAGCATGGATGGGTAAGGCAACAAAAGGATGTGCTATGTTCACATATATTAGGCACATGCAACCAACCCTGATATTTATCTTTAAAATGCTTTTGGTAAACGAGAGGATTCATTTGCTATACAAAAGGTGGATAGCTTGTGCGTACCATCCAATGTATTCTACACATCCCAGGGAAGTAAGTGTATTAGTGCACAGAATTATTCCATTTTCCTGCATTCGGTGTTTTATTGTGACGGGCAGACATGTGTGTACTTTATTGTACAATCTACAACATAAAACGTATCTTAGTTGTGATATATACACCTCCGCCTTATTCAAGCGAGTCATTGAAACAAATATTTAATTTTATTGATTCCCTTCCAGTAACCCCTGCTTTTCTGATAGCAGACTTAAATAAATACCTATGTCCCTAATGGGATAAATTACATACTAGAAATATCCAAGAAAACTCTTCACCCAAGTCTCTGGCCAGGATAATAGATTAAATGGAACATACTGATCTCGGACATATTATGAACCCCCAAAATCAACAGTTCTCTTCTTATTCATCAATCCTTTTTGTGGACTGATCTTGCTATCAGTAACCCTATGTGATACCTTATGTTGACAGTCACCTAACTGGCTAGGGGGTATCAGATAACTCCCCTCTTCAAGTCCGACTTTGCTTGGGTGCTTGGGAGTCAGAGTCTGCTGACTGGAGTATCTTGGCACCTAAATCTTTCTGGATTCAATTGATAGAAAGATACCTTAACAGATACATATTTAAATACTTAATGTGAATGAAGCATCAACCTCTAACCATGCAGTATAGGACTCCTTGAAAGCCTTTGTCTGTGGTCTATATATCAGGGAAATCTGCACCCGAAAAGCAAAGACAAGGGATTGCATTATGAAACTAACAGGATTCCTTGCTGATGCCCATTATAGTTTTGTAATGAAGGAATGGTACACTGAGGAAGCTACAGTGAAGAAAATAATTATTTGATCCCTTGCTAATTTTGTAAGTATGCCCACTGACAAAGACATGAACAGTCTATAATTTTAAGAGTAAGTTAATTTTACCAGTGAGAGATAGAATATCCAAAGTAAAATTCAGAAAATCACATTGTATAAATTATATTAATTTATTTACATTTTGCACAGAGAAATAAGTATTTGATCCCCTACCAAACATTAAGAGTTCAGGCTCCTACAAACCACTTAGACGCTCCTAATCAACTCATTACCTGCATTAAAGACAGTTGTCTAAAATTGTCACCTGTATAAAAGACTTCTGTCCACAGACTCAATTAATCAGTCAGACGCTAACCTCTACAACATGAGCAAGACCAAAGATCTTTCTAAGAATGTCAGGGACAAGATTATAGACCTGCACAAGGTGGGAATGAGCTACAAAACCATAAGTAAGACGCTGGGTGAGAAGGAGACAACTGTTGGTACAGAATTAAGAAGATGGCAGAAATACAAAATGAGTGTAAATTGACATCGATCCATGCTCTGTGGGTGATCTGTGATAAGATGATCTGTGATCTCATCTCGTGGGGTATCCAGGAACATGAAGAAGGTGAGAGATCAATCTAAAACTATACGGAGGTAACTTTTTAATGATATTAAAGCAACTGGGACCACTTTCACCAAGAAAATCATTGGTAACACATTACGCCGTAATGGATTAAAATCCTGCAGATACATATGCAGACCCATCTGACGTTTGCTAATGAACACCTGGATGATTCTGAGAGTGATTGGGAGAAGGTGCTGTGATCAGATGAGACAAAAATTGCGCTCTTTGGCCTTAACTCGCCATGTTTGGAGGAAAAGAAATGCTGCCTATAATGCAAACAACACAATACCCACTGTCAAGCATGGAGGTGGAACCATTATGTTTTGGGGGTGTTTTTCTGCTAAGGGCACAGGACTACTTCACTGCATCAATGCAACAATTGATGGAGCCATGTATAACACAGTTATGAGTAACAACCTCCTTCCCTCCGCCAGGACATTAAATATGGGTCATGGCTGGGTTTTCCAGCACGACAATTATTTAAAACAAACAACCAAGGAAACAAAGGAGTGGCCCATAAAGAAACACATTAAGGTCATGGAGTGGCGGAGCCAGTCTCAAGACCTCAATCCCATAGAAAACATATGGAGGGAGCTGAAGCTCTGAGTTGGCAAGCAACAGGCTCAAAATATTAATGATTTAGAGATAATCTGCAAAGAGGAGTGGACCAAAATTATAAATTTATCCTGACATGTGCGCAAATCTTATCATCTTTGACTATAAAAAAGTCTGACTGCTGTGCTTGCCAACAAGGGATTCCCCACCAAGTATTAAGTCTTCTTTGCCAGAGGGATCAAATACTTATGTCACTCTTTAAAATGCAAATAAATTAAAACCCAAAGATGAAAAGGCCCCTGGAGTGGATGGTCTACTAGTAGAAATTTTAAAACTTATGCTCCCCTGCTGTTACCTAAACTCTTAACTGTCATTCAGGAGGCTGAAAAATGGGGATCCCTTCCTTCACCTGTGAAAGGGGAAATAATTGATTTTAAAACCATGTATGGTTCCTATATTGCTAGAAGCATAATGCCCTATATTGCTCCATTCAGTAGACGTTAAATTATTTGTGAAAATATTGGCCAATAGATTATCCCATTTGATTACATACGTGATACATAAAGATAAAATGGGTTTCATTCTGCATGAATCCACATCTATCAATCTTAGACATATGTTTTTTGGCTTACAGATTTGCTTTGAGGAGTATGGACAGAGAGAGATCCTGTCATTAGATGCTGTAAAGGCCTTTAACAGTATTGAATGGAACTTTTTATGGGCAGTATTCGCAAAGATGGGTCTTAGTTCTAGATTCACAAACTGAGTTCAATTACAGTATTGTGCCGAGGGCAAGAATTTGGGTTAATTTATGTACATCGAACCCTTCAAGCTGGCCTAGGGCACTCGGCAGGGTTGTCCTCTCCATTGCTGTTTGCAGTAGCAATTGAACCACTGGTAGTTTTGTTTCAAAAGTCTACAGAAATTCAATGTTTTACATGTGCGTCTCTAGACCAAAAATGGTGTTGATGCTCAAATTATTATATCTTTGCTCCAATTTGGATTCAAATGCAATTTTTTAAAAGCATTAATACCTTGTTCATGGAACTTATTTGAAAAAGCAGTATGTTAGAATTTAACTTGAATTCTTGCAAAGGACAAGGGGAGAGGGGGGATTGCCAGTACCCAACCCATGTTCATATTATGTAGCCTTTCAAATGCAGCACTCTAGGGAATGAGGAAAGGATGAGGGATAAGATTCTAGTGGTCAGATGGCAAGGAAGGGTAAAAAGTGGAGACACCTGGTGAGCTCTTTGAAGGTAGGGCATTTGCAAAAGCATAGAACAGCACATCAAAAACTTGCATTGATTTATGAGGTGTGGGATAGGGTTAGAGATATTTTGGCTATTTCGGGAATCATATACACATGTTATCAAAATTATTGTTACCCCTCGTTTAATGAAAGAAAAACCCACAATAGTCACATAAATAACTTGAATCTGACAAAAGTAATAATGCATAAAAAAAATATGAAAATGAACAAAAGAAAGTCAGACATTGCTTTTCAACCATGCTTACAAGAAATTTAAAAAAAAAATAAAACACATGAAATAGGCCTGGACCGAAATGAAGGAACTCTTAATTTAATATTTTTCTGCACAACCTTTAGAGGCAATCACTGCAATCAAACGATTCCTGTAACTGTCAATGAGACCTCTTGACAGGTATTTTAGCCCACTGCTCAAGAGCACACTGCTCCAGTTTTCTCGTGTTTGAAGGGTGCCTTTTCCAGATGGCATGTTTCAGCTCTTTCCAAGGATGCTCAATAGGATTTAGGTCAAGGTTCGTAGAAGGCAACTTCAGAATAGTCCAATGTTTTCCTCTTAGCCATTCTTGAGTGTTTTTTGCTGTGTGTTATGGGTCATTATCCTGTTGCAGGACTCATGACCTGTGACTGCGACCAACCTTTCTGACACTGGACAGCACATTTCTCTCTAGAACCCCTTGATAGTCTTGAGATTTCATTGTACCCTGCACAGTTTCAAAACACTCTGTGCTAGATGCAGCAAAGCAGTCCCAGAACAAAACAGAGCTTCCTCCATGTTTCACAGTAGGGATAGTGTTCTTTTCTTCATATGCTTAATTTTTCCATCTGTGAACATAGAGCTGATGTGCCTTGCCAAAAAGGTCAATTTTTGTCTTATCTGTCCATAGGACATTCTCTCAGAAGCTCTGTGGCTTACAAACATGTAATTTGGCAAATTCCAGTCTGACTTTTTTTATGATTTTTTTTTCAACAATGGTGTCCTCCGTGGTCGTCTCCCATGAAGTCCACTTTGGCTCAGACAACATTGGTTGTGTGATCTGATATTGATGTTCCTTGAGCTTGACGTTCACCTTTAATCTCTTTAATTTTTTCTGGGATTTTTGTTACCATTCATATTATCCGTCTCTTTGATTTGTCATCAATTTTCCTCCTGCGGCCACATTCAGGGAGGTTGGCTTTAGTCCCATGGATCTTACATTTCTGAATAATATGTGCAACTGTAGTCCCAGGAACATCAAGCTGCATGGAGATGGTCTTATAACCTTTACCTTTAACATGCTTGTCTATAATTTTGTTTCTAATCTCCTGAGACAACTCTTTCCTTCACTTCCTCTGGTCCATGTTGAGTATGGTACACACCATGTCACCAAACAGCACAGTGAGTATCTGTAGCCCTATATACAGGTCCACTGACTGGTTGCAAGATTAAAGACACCTGTGATGCTAATTAGTGGACACACCTTGATTTAACATGTCTCTTTTGTCACATTATTTTCAGGAGTAGCATCATTTCTGTCCGGGCCTGTTTCATGAGTTTCATTTTTTTTAATTCTTTAGAAGCATGGTTGAAAAGCAATGTCTGACTTTCATTTGTTCATTTTCATAGATTTTTTTTATTTATTATTACTTTTGTCAGATTAAAGCTTTCTCTGTGACCATTGTGGTTTTTTTTCTTTGATTAAACAAGGGGTACCAACAATTTTGACCACATGTGTAATATTACCCCCTGTGATATAACCAAGGATTGTCAGAAATGCAAAAGTTTCAATGTAGGAAAATGTGATAGAGCAAGGGTGTACACTTAATGTCCCAATTACTTCAAACTAATATATCTAAAAGTTTTGCCCTGGTCCAAACTGAATTCACAAAACCACATAACTCTTTTGATCAGTATCTACAGATGAGGCACGCATTTGAGAAGCAAATAAATCAGATGGATATTAAAATTGAACATAATTACATTCTTACTAATTTGCTTACATCTAATTGTTCTAGCGTATTATATCTATTTTATACAAGAATATGTTATCAATGTACTTAAACAAAATCTAACTGTATGTGAGGGGCAATTTGTGCACTATAATGGATGACCAGTTGACACACATCCTGACACAGATCCTCAAAATTGCCATCTCTAAAAGCCAAAAACTATCCCAATTATTCTTATTTCATAGAGTGTATAGGACACCCAGTCTGCTGCATAAGATAGGAATTTGATCCAATAATTTATTTCCTAAGTGTAGGTAGGAAAATGCAAATCTTTTGCACATGATGTGTACAACATGGAGGGTCACTCTAAACCTTATAGACTATATGACCAAGCCCATATGTTTGTATCTTGAGTCTGGAGAAGGAGGGGCCTAACTTGGATTTGTAGTGCCCCTGAGGTTCTGGCCACTACAGGGTACTGCAACTGAGTAAGGAGCAGTATCTATCTGAGGTAAGTGACAGGTGGTTTGCCGGTGCTCACACCAAACACATTACACATGCAGTTAGGTGCCTTCCCCACAGGGGAGAGTGGACTGGGGTGGACAGGGAAAGTTAGCCATTCAGTAGCATGAGACTTCCCAGTCACCAGGACAACCACTGGGGGGGCGGGTGCCACATGGGGTATAAGAAAAGGTAGCCATGACACATAGTGAGCTTTCTGGAGGGATGTCCCATGAGACCAGACTGGGTGCAGGAAAGCACCAGTGCTGGTGGGACGACACACAGCTTAACTTTCCGTTGTGGAGCCTGGGGCTTCTGAGCTGGAGCTCAGCCCAGGTTTCTTGTGCCAGTCGCTGGATAGTGAGGACAAACAGGACATTTACACAGACACCGGTAACCACCTGGAACTTGCACCAGATAACCAGAGACTTACCAGCAGTGAACCAGCACACTCTAGGTCAATCTCCTAACCAGTGAGTAAACACCTGAACTGGAGCTCTTGCCTCATTTCCATTACTTACCGGCAATGCCGTCCCACGCTTCGGCGCCCACGGACCACTATCAGCCAGCCGGCCACCCTCCCGGGGCACCCACTCCGCCTGTGGAGAGTGACTCTATTTTGACTGCAATCAACATTGGCCCCTGGTGAGAAGAATCCTGCAACAGTGGCCCCCTACCTGGCCGCACACCACAGGTGGTGTCACGACAAACTTTTAATTTTAATTCGCCTGTTCATAACCCCTTTCAAGCGACCCCCAGGGTCACAGAACCGGGCAACGGCCACCCAGTGACACATCCCAGTAACACACCGCCCAGCACCAAGTACCCCATAGCTCTGGGGTGCGTCAGATTCATCAGTGGTTTGCTTATAACTGGTTAGATATCACCTCTCCGACTATCAGAGAGCTTGGAGACAGAATGAACAATATAATTTGACTAGAAAGGGTGTGTATCTAAAAAGAAATGCTTTCAGTAAATTTTATAAGATTTGGAAATTGGACTCCTTCCCTTGCATTACTTCAGGATAGCGTAATGGATTAGTTCCTACTCCTCGTAAGGTGGTAGCTAGTTAGGAATACTTATAGGATGCCTTTTTCCCAAAATTTCCTGGTTAATTTTAGTAGGTGATGATTGTTTAGTAACAATAAAGTGAGGTTGGTTTGGAGTCTAGATGGTATTACAGTTAATGTTAAATCTACTAAAATATTATCTTCCAGCAAGATATAGTGTATATACAAACCGCAAGGGTATTGTTTATCGTTTGGATTTATATGTGTTTATTTTTTTGGTAAAAGATAAAGATTTGTTTAATATAAATGATCCTGATTTAAAAAAGAGTTACTTGCAGCAATCTGGGTCTCCGTCCCTAACTCCTGATGCTGTCAGATTATGCAGCAAAAATCTGCTGACAGATTCCCTTTAAGGAGAATAATAATTACTTAAAAAGTCTTCCTCTAAGATGGTTAACTTGGGAAATGATTTCCAAGTCCTTTCTTTTCAATTTAAGAGGAAATTCTCTGTTGTAACTCTCCATAAAAGCATTATGTGTGGTGCAAGAAGGTCTCAGAGCAGTTCTATTACTGTAATTCACACAAAACAATACACTGTCAGTCGAGGTCAGACTTCCATAACTATTTTTGTCCTTGTTTTACCTGAAAAGTACATTAAACTTTTCCATACACTGCTTCATAATATAAAGTATTGCTTTAATTAAAATATGTATCGCTTAATATTAAAGTGCTACATTATTTAGCTCTTTTCCAACTGAACAATAATATTACTACAATAATTTACCTTATAAATTAATTGTAAGCACGCCGTATAACCATTTTCATCTATAGCGCATTGTTCTTTACTTTAACTATAGTCTTACTTTCTAAACCGCACAGTTCCATATTTACAAAGTTACTTAAATTATACCAAGAATTGCAAGAATCCATGGGGCCGAAGACAATGTCTAATTGTAAAAAATTGTTTTGCGTCTGTATTGTACATGTCATGCTCTTTTGCAATTATGTTGCTTTCTCTGTAGCCCTGTCAGAGCTACTGAAGAGAGGAAGACAAAGGGGTGAAGGGAATCTGGCAAGGAGTTCATTGTATTAAAACATTTATGTATCACAGTAAGAAAGAAATATAATTTGTTTCTTCCCTGTACTTTTTATTTGTTCAAACGCTATACACAAATTACATTTGTCATAGAAATGGCCTTTTGTTTTAATGGCAATGGAGAAGTATTTATTTCTTTTCACACTGCTTGCAGAAACAAGCTAAAGATGGTGTTTTCTTTTCATAGGAACTTCCTGGTATATAATTGGCGTAATAGAATATTTTGTACTCTACATCGCATAATAACAACAAAGTAAAAATTCCAAGATAATACATTTAGGGCCTGTGGCATAAAATGCATTTGCAAATTAGAGGAATACTGAGACACACAAAGTGAATTCAGCACTATTAGTGTTATATGAATTAAAAAAAGATCCAGTCGTAATTGTGTAGTGATATCAACAGATACAACAGCATAAAAGTAGACAAAAATATGTGGAAACTAACGTCTCTGCAAAATAATTTCCTGGGAAAATTCACACAATCAGGCAAATTATAATTTTGCTTCATCCACATATTAATATTTTTAAGATTTATTTATAAAGCACCATTCATTCCATGGTGCTATACATGAGAATGGGTTGCATACAAAATACATGTCCAAGTTACAATAGACAGACTGGTACAGAGGGAAGAGGACCCTCCCCTTGCCAGCTTAGATTCTATAGGATATTGGGGAGGAGACAGTAGGTGGAGCGGTGGGGAGGCGGCAGCTCCAGCAGTGGTGAGGCAGTGGGGTCATGGGATACTATAAGCATTTCTGAACAGGTGAGTTTTCAAGGTCCGTTCATAGCTTGCAAGTGTAGCAGATAATCTGATGTAAAAACAAAAAAAGCCAGCACTAAATGTGCACTACAGCACTAAAAATTCCAACTGCGCTTATTATAAATTTGAGATTTTTGGCAAAAATAATAATCTGATGTGTTGAAGAAGCAAATTCCAGAAGACAGGGGATGCTCATGGGAAGTCTCGGAGGCGGTTTGGTGAGGAGTAGGTGAGTGAGGAGAAGAGAAGTAGATCTTGGGAGGACTGGAGATTACATGTTGCAGTGTATCGGGTTATTAGTTTGGAGATATACGGAGGAGAAAGATTATGAACGGTTTTGTAGGTCAGTGTTAGTAGTTTGAATTGAATATGAGCCAATGGAGAGATTTGCAGAGGGCAGAAGTGGGGTGGTAGTGGGGAGTATGGTGGATCAGTTGGGCAGCAGAGTTAAAGATGGACTGGAGAGGTGCAAGGGTGTTAGCAGGGAGGCTGCAGAGGATCATTTTTCAGTAATCAAGACGGGAGATTATGAGGGCATGCACTAGCATTTTCATAGATTGAGAATTGAGCAAAGGACATATCTCTAGATGTCATATAATGTGCATTATTAATAGAGCATATTAAGTGTTTCCATTTTTAAAGTGAAATAGAAGTGCTGTGATAAGTTGTCTCTGGTGTTTCATGGTATGCCTACAGGACAAACCTGCTGCGGATTCTCCACAGTTAAAGTGAATCTGACAACATCCTCAAGCCTCATCAAAATTCTTCAACAAATGTATTGCTATCTTTATACCCTTCATTAAAAGCCCTCTTTATTGTCATATTGTTTTCAGTATATGCTAAAAACTATTTTATTATTAGGTTTGGGATGTATTAATTAGTGCGTCAGTAGTAATGGAAGATTGCTTTCCCCAGACTAATCTTCCTAATAATCACAATATCATACCCTTGAGGTCATAAGTAAGATGATTTGTTAGAGCAGATTCATCATTAGCTCTTTTTAAATTTCTTCTTCCATGACAATGCGCAGTGAAGCTGGGTGTACGCTCCTCAGCTTCATCACTGCATTGCCTATGCCCCAATATGCAAGGGTGCAGGAGGACTCATCTAGTCAATAATACCAAATTTTGTAGCTGCCTGAGTCTTTAGGCAGAGCTGGGTATGCATAATGTTCCGATAAAGTTTGGGTTTGTACACCTGTCTTAGTACTAGAGATGAGCGAACCGGTCGTGGTTCGGCTCGAGTTCGGTTCGTCGAACGGAGGTCTCGTTCGAGTTCGGTTCGTCGAACGTTCGACGAACCGAGCTCGAACCGCATAGGAAACAATGGCAGGCATTTACAAACACATAAAAACACCTAGAAAACACCCTCAAAGGTGTCCAAAAGGTGACAAACAACTCACAACAAAAACACAAACACATGGGAAAGTGACAAGGACATATACTCATGCGAAAACAAAAGAGCTGGACAAGGAAAAAGAGGAGGAGACACAGATATAGGCATGGCACGCCCTTCTAAAATCATGTAAAACACAGCAAGGTGACTCCAAGCGGAGTCTCCCTTTTTTCCAAAAATTGGGACACACACACACCCCATCAGTGGCAGCACTTGTGCCCCAGTTGTACACTTCACAGCTAGATTTGCATCAAGCACATTCAAAAATACGCCATACTTAACCATCCCCAGGATGACCCCGGGGTAGGTAGCAAAGTCTCTCCTGATCCCAGCTCTGTTCATCTTGGCTCCTTTTTAAAAACACTGTAAGCAAGGGTTACTCCAAGTGGAGTCTCCCTTTTTTCCAAAAATTGGGCCCCACAGACACACCCACCCCTTCAGTGGCAGCAGTTGTGCCCCAGTTGTACACTTCACAGCTAGATTTGCATCAAGCACATTCAAAAATACGCCATTCTTAACCGACCCCAGGATAACCCCGGGGTAGGTAGATAAAGTCTTTGCTGAACCATGACTTGTTCATCTTGGATCATTTTTAAAAACAATGTAAGCAAGGGTTACTCCAAGCGGAGTCTCCCTTTTTTCCAAAAATTGGGCCCCACAGACAAACCCACCCCTTCAGTGGCAGCACTTGTGCCCCAGTTGTACACTTCACAGCTAGATTTGCATCAAGCACATTCAAAAATACGCCATACTTAACCAACCCCAGGATGACACCGGGGTAGGTAGCAAAGTCTTTCCTGATCCCAGCTCTGTTCATCTTGGATCATTTTTAAAAACAGTGTAAGCAAGGGTTACTCCAAGCGGAGTCTCCCTTTTTTTCCAAAAATTGGGCCACACACACACCCACCACTTCAGTGGCAGCACTTGTGCCCCAGTTGTACACTTCACAGCTAGATTTGCATCAAGCACATTCAAAAATACGCCATACTTAACCATCCCCAGGATGACCCCGGGGTAGGTAGCAAAGTCTCTCCTGATCCCAGCTCTGTTCATCTTGGCTCCTTTTTAAAAACACTGTAAGCAAGGGTTACTCCAAGTGGAGTCTCCCTTTTTTCCAAAAATTGGGCCCCACAGACACACCCACCCCTTCAGTGGCAGCAGTTGTGCCCCAGTTGTACACTTCACAGCTAGATTTGCATCAAGCACATTCAAAAATACGCCATTCTTAACCGACCCCAGGATAACCCCGGGGTAGGTAGATAAAGTCTTTGCTGAACCATGACTTGTTCATCTTGGATCATTTTTAAAAACAATGTAAGCAAGGGTTACTCCAAGCGGAGTCTCCCTTTTTTCCAAAAATTGGGCCCCACAGACAAACCCACCCCTTCAGTGGCAGCAGTTGTGCCCCAGTTGTACACTTCACAGCTAGATTTGCATCAAGCACATTCAAAAATACGCCATTCTTAACCGTCCCCAGGATGACATCGGGGTAGGTAGATAAAGTCTTTGCTGAACCATGACTTGTTCATCTTGGATCATTTTTAAAAACAATGTAAGCAAGGGTTACTCCAAGCAGAGTCTCCCTTTTTTCCAAAAATTGGGCCCCACAGACACACCCACCCCTTCAGTGGCAGCAGTTGTGCCCCTGTTGTACACTTCACAGCTAGATTTGCATTAAGCACATTCAAAAATACGCCATTCTTAACCATCCCCAGGATGACACCGGGGTAGGTAGATAAAGTCTTTGCTGAACCATGACTTGTTCATCTTGGATCATTTTTAAAAACAATGTAAGCACGGGTTACTCCAAGCGGAGTCTCCCTTTTTTCCAAAAATTGGGCCCCACCCACACCCACCCCTTCAGTGGCAGCAGTTGTGCCCCAGTTGTACACTTCACAGCTAGATTTGCATCAAGCACATTCAAAAATACGCCATTCTTAACTGTCCCCAGGATGACACCGGGGTAGGTAGATAAAGTCTTTGCTGAACCATGACTTGTTCATCTTGGATCATTTTTAAAAACAATGTAAGCAAGGGTTACTCCAAGCGGAGTCTCCCTTTTTTCCAAAAATTGGGCCACACAGACACCCCATCAGTGGCAGCACTTGTGCCCTAGTTGCAAACAGGATGTTTTGATTTGCATCAAGCACATTCCAAATCCACAAGCATTTACTCTCCCCAGGATGACACAGGGGTAGTAAATTCCTTGTGGATCCATGACTTGTTCATTTTGATGAACGTTAGTCTGTCCACATTGTCACTGGACAGACGCGTGCGCTTATCTGTCAGCACACACCCAGCAGCACTGAAGACACGTTCAGAGACAACGCTGGCCGCTGGACACGACAAAATCTCCAAGGCGTAACTGGAGAGCTCTGGCCATTTTTCATGATTTGAAGCCCAAAATGAGCAAGGCTCCATTTGCAAAGTCATGGCATCAATGTTCATTTGGAGATACTCCTGTATCATCCTCTCCAGCCGTTGACTATGTGTCAGACTTCTTGTCTCTGGTGGCCTTGCAAAGGACGGTCTAAAATAATTATGAAAGATTCCATAAAATTGCTGTTACCAGCACCAGATATGGTGCTACTGGTATGGGTAGACTGTTGAAGATGACGAGACCGTCCCATGTTTGTCAAGTTACAACTGGGAGATTCACTTCCTGCACCTGCACGGTTGTTTGGTGGAAAAGCCGAGCTGAGATCGAGTAACAGCTTCTGCTGATACTCCTGCATTCGTGCGTCCCTTTCTATGGCTGGAATTATGTCACAAAATTTGGACTTGTACCGGGGATCTAATAGTGTGGCAAGCCAGTAGTCATCATCACTTCTAATTTTGACAATACGAGGGTCATGTTGGAGGTAGTGCAGCAAGAAGGCGCTCATGTGTCTTGCGCAGCCATGCGGACC
This sequence comes from Anomaloglossus baeobatrachus, assembly GCF_048569485.1. Lineage (NCBI taxonomy): Eukaryota > Metazoa > Chordata > Amphibia > Anura > Aromobatidae > Anomaloglossus > Anomaloglossus baeobatrachus. The sequence continues at coordinate 600,374,048 of NC_134354.1, forward strand.
AAGTCCACGCTGTGTTTGTGGTATAGAGGTGCTAACCGTTCTTTCTTCCTCTGACATCTCCCCCCAATCTCTTTCAACTGAAATTTGACCAAGGTCTCCCTCATCCGCTGAGTCTTCCATGTCCATGGACAGTTCGTCATCCATTTCTTCATGTTCTCCTGCACCTTCCTCAACATTTCGCCTGCTACCATGCTCCCTTGTTGATCCCTGTCCCCCATGGTCCCATGCCTGCTACGTTGGTGATGATGAACGTCTGGACCTTGGTGATGTTGTTGTCCCTTGCGCATATGAATCCTCCTGTAGTTCCTCCCCTTCCTGTTGTCCCACCCCGTGACTCCGAATAGTGTTTAGCGTGTGCTCCAGCATGTAAATGACTGGAATTGTCATGCTGATAATGGCATTGTCAGCGCTAAACATATTCGTCGCCATGTCAAAACTTTGCAGAAGGGTGCATAGGTCCATGATCCGAGACCACTCCATCAGGGTGATCTGCCCCACCTCTGCATCTCATTGGCCCAGGCTATACGTCATGACGTATTGCACCAGTGCTCGGCGGTGCTGCCACAGTCGCTGTAACATGTGGAGAGTCGAATTCCAGCGTGTCGCCACATCGCATTTCAGGCGATGAACCGGCAGGCCGAAAGACTTCTGGAGCGATGCAAGTCACTCAGCTTCGGTGCTTGAACGGCGGAAGTGAGCAGACAGTTTTCGTGCCCTGTTCAGAAGGCCATCTAGGCCGGGATAGTGTGTTAAAAATTGCTGGACAACAAGGTTCAACACGTGAGCCATACAAGGCACGTGTGTCACCTTGCCCAGGCGAAGGGCCGCACCCAGGTTTGCAGCATTGCCGCACACGGCCTTACCAGGCTGCAGGTTGAGTGGAGACAACCATTTATTAAACTCGGACTGCAGAGCTGACCACAACTCCTCAGCTGTGTGACTCTTATTACCAAGACATGTCAAGCTAAAGACCGCCTGATGCCGTTGCGCTCTGTTGCCAGCATAGTAATGAGGGGTGCGTGATTCCTTCTGCGCAGTGAGAACGCTGGTGGCCTGACCAGGCAGGCTTGGGGCGGAGGTGGAGGACCCAGATGAGGTGGAGGAGGCAGAAGCAGTGGCGGAACTTGGACAGACAGAGGATTGACACACAAGTCGTGGGGATGACAAGACTTGTGAAGCAGACCCTTCACCATCTATCACCATAGTTACCCAGTGCCCAGTCAGCGACATGTAACGTCCCTGTCCATGCTTACTGGTCCAAGTATCGGTGGTGAAATGCACCCGTTGACACACAGAGTTTCTCAAGGAAGCGGTGATGTTTTGTGTGACATGCTGGTGTAGCGCGGGCACACCTTTCTTAGAGAAGTAGTGGCGACTGGGCATCTGGTACTAGGGCACAGCGACAGACATAAGGTCTCTAAAATCCTGTGTGTCCACCAGGCGGAAAGGCAGCATTTCGGTAGCCAAGAGTTTACAGAGGGATAAAGTCAACCTCTTAGCTTTGTCATGGGTCGCAGGAAATGGCTTTTTATTTGTCCACATCTGAGGGACAGAGATCTGGCTGCTGTGTGCAGACGGTGTTGAGTAGGGTGTCCCTGGAAAAATGCAGCTTTGTGAGGAAAGTGCAGGCGTAGACATGATGTTGCCTTCATCCAACGTTGGTGCTATCGATGTCTGAGAGAGCTGTACACAAGCACTTATTTCCCCTTCCAAACCAACTGACGACCTACCAAGCAAACTGCCTGTTGCAGTTACAGTGGTGGAAGTTGTGCGTGGAAAACCAGGTGTGACAGCTGTCCCCACAGTCCTAGAAGATGAAGAGCGTGCGGATGCACTAGAAGGGGCAGGCGGTGGATGGTTCGCTCCACTAGGCCGCATTGCAGCACGGTGAGCTTCCCACCGGGACATATGATATTTATTCATGTGACGATTCATGGAAGAAGTTGTCAAACTGCTGAGGTTTTGACCTCTACTAACAGAATCATGACAAATTTTACAGATCACATAATTTGGGCGATCTTTTGCTATGTCAAAAAAGGACCAGGCTAGGCAAGGCTTAGAGGGCATGCGACCTGCTGATCCACCCCGACTAGTGCTCAGAGGCAGAGTGGTGGCTGAGGATGCAGTTGTAGACGTGCTACCAGTACTCCGACTCTTTCCAGGAAGGAGCAAGGTAACTTCGTCATCAGTTGCATCCTCTTCCACCACCTCTGTTGACCTCCTCGAGTGCCTGACTGTGGGTTGACAGTAGGTGGGATCTAGAACTTCCTCATCAATTGTTGTGTTTGCACTCCCCTCACCCTCAGACCGAGCCTCTTCTTGCCCTGACCGAATATTTAAGTTGTCATCCCAATCGGGTATCTGCGTCTCATCGTCATCAGTATGTTCCTCATTGTCTATAACATCAGGTGTTACAGTTGGTGAAAAAGGGTCAACATTATGCTCAGAAACTTGGTCCTCACGGCCTGAATCAGAGTCACAAAAGTTCTGGGCATCACTGCAGAACATTTCCTGGTCTGTACTCACTGTAGCTTGGGAGCAGACCTCTGATTCCCAGGCTATAGTGTGACTGAACAGCTCTGCAGACTCAGCCATCTCAGTTCCACCATACTGTGCAGGGCAGATGGAGACTTCAGAGCTGGGAGAAAGCAAGTTTGATTGGGATGACATCTCAGAGGACTAGTGTTTTTTGGATGCGGTAGTTGAGGTGGCGGAGAGGGCACTTGTTGGACCACTTGAGATCCATTCAAGCATTTTCCTTTTTTGGCCATCATCTACCTTTGTTCCAGTTGTCCGTGTCTGTAAAAAAGGGAGCACATCGGATTGTCCACGGTAAGTAGTAGACATCTTACTTTTGCTGGAAGATGGTCTATCTTCAGCAGATGTTAATGGAGCTTTGCCACCTTCCCCACGGACAAACCCTTTTTTTCCTTTTCCAACACGCCTCTTACCCTTTCCACCAGCATCTGTCATTTTGCCACTCATTTTGATTGCGACAAGATTGTGCACTTAAAATGTGGTAGTAAAAATTGAGAGGTGGTGTAGATTTCAGCGGTGGTCTATCTTTATTAACAGCAGAATAAACAACAATAATTATCACTGACAATGCAACTACGGCCCTTAAACTGGCAGCAGTGTTTGCTAGTATAATGGCTTAGTAACAATGAGTTTGAGTGTGCAATGCAGGCAGACGTGCTGCAAATATGTTTGCACTTGTGGGTCGATACAGAAGTCTAACAGCCACGTTTAGGATGCCACTAAGTTTACTCAGTGTTTGCTGGTATAATGGCTTAGTAACAATGAGTTTGAGTGTGCAATGCAGGCAGACGTGCTGCAAATATCTTTGCACTACTGGGACTATACAGAAGTCCAATAGCCACGCTTAGGATGCCACTAAGTTCTCTCAGTGTTTGCTAATATAATGGCTTAGTAACAATGAGTTTGAGTGTGCAAAGGGCAGGAGGGTACAGTGGCAGGGTTGTGGGTCTCTGGGTAGATGAAAGGAAGCCTGCCTTTCTATCCCTCCTAATGGGGAAATGCAGCGAGGAAATCCCTGACCTTAGCTACACAGACGCTGTCATCTTGTGTAGCTGTTAAACTCTGTTTTCACGGACCTGTCACCGCCGGTATGAGCCCTTAAAAGGACTGATAGAAAGTGCTATCCCTATGCTGTACAGTGCTGTGTATGGAGCGTACACAGCAGTATCGGCGATAGGAGCTGCGCCAGTGATGACTGACACCAAGGACGCAGAAGGCAGATAATGGCGTGCTGGAGGAAAATGTCCGGTTTTATAATGCAGGGACATGTGACATGGACATCCTATCACACATGCCGTTGCTTCTCTGGCTAAAAGTCCACTTAGCTGCGTGTGTTTCTGGGATTGGCTGACATGCTGGCCCGCCCCACTACACGCGCGCGCTTAGGGAAGGAAGACAGGGAAAAAAAAAAAAATGGCCATTATCCATACAGCAGTGATCTGAATGCGCTGTTCCCGCACACTATACACTGAAATTTCATAATAGTGTGAGTCACAGAGTGACTTACACTATTACAGCGGAAAGCCAGCTAGGAATTAGCTGGTCTTTTTGCTGCTAGAACCGCTTTCGAACGTATCTAGACCTATCGAGCTTTAGCAAAAAGCTCGAGTTCTAGTTCTATCTAGAACAGCCCCCAAAATCACTCGAGCCGCGAACTGGAGAACCTCGAACCGCGAACCGCGCTCAACTCTACTTAGTACATATAGCAACAAGTGTTTTATATGATGATTAGTAGGATAACTAGTTTGGGAAAAACATAGAGTATATCATGTGAATTTGTCATTTTGAATAAGTTACTTAGAAAATAATGGTAAAACTTTTATAGAACATGCCAGTGACCATATAGTATATTTCACTGGAAGGTAACTGAATTATATAGTAAAGCTGGGTTCACACTAAACGACAGCGACAACGACGTCGCTGTTACGTCACCATTTTCGGTGACGTAACAGCGACCTTGTAAGTCGCTGTTATGATCGCTGCTTAGCTGTCAAACACAGCAGAAGCAGCGATCATAACGTCGCTGTGTTACATGTTCAGAGAGCAGGGAGCCGCGCTTAGCGCTGGCTCCTTGCTCTCCTAGGTACAGTACACATCGGGTTAATTAACCCGATGTGTGCTGCAGCTACATGTCACAGTGCAGAGAGCAGGGAGCCGCGCGCACTGCTTAGCGCTGGCTCCTTGCTCTCTTTGCTACAGTATACATCGGGTTAATTACCCGATGCATACTGCAGCCACATGTCACAGTGCAGGAGCCGGCGCTGGCAGCAAGAGCGGAGCCTGGTAACCAGCGTAAACATCGGGTAACCAGGGAAAGGACTTCCCTTGGTTACCCGATGTTTACGCTGGTTACAGCTTACCGCAGCTGCCAGTGCCGGCTCCTGCTCGCTTCATTTCGTCGCTCTCTCGCTGTCACACACAGCGATGTGTGTGTCACAGCGGGAGAGTGACGACCAAAAAATGAAGCTGGACATTCAGCAACGACCGGCGACCTCACAGCAGGGGCCAGGTCGTTGCTAGATGTCACACACAGCGACAGCTACGGGACGTTGCTGCAACGTCACAGAAAATGGTGACGTAGCAGCGACGTCGTTGTCGTTGTCGCTGTGTGTGACACCAGCTTAAGAACTGATGTGGTGTACTATTTCTTTAGGAGAGCTAATTCTCAAGGAAGCAAGGAAGCTAGGTGTCCTTGCTCCCCTGCCATTCTCTAGATCTCTACAAAGGGTATAGTATTATCCACTATCTCTCCTGTCCCCTATCTCCAAAGAAAACATTTCTTGTTCCTGTTTCTAGGTCTAAAACTTAAAAAAAAATCATTGAGCTTCTTTTTTTCTTAATCCTTTTGCCTAGTTAGAAATGCAATGTACTGTACAAACGCCAGCAGAAAATCTTGAATAGTAGACAACTTAAAATATTTTATGTTTCCGTAGGGTTAAAATTATGGTCAACCAGCCAGGCAGATAAGTCGTTATTATTGCAGGATAGCTGGAAATGTGAGAATTTATAGATTTCACGTAGATATTCATGATATTCATATTCATGATGATAATACAACTGTACACTATATGTTAATAATGATTAATTAAATGCTATAATATTTATTATTATATTTTTTATTAAATGCTAATTTGCAACTTTAACACTTTTACTAGCATACCTATTGGTCCTTTTTCTAATGTTGGTGTGTGATTGAATATATTCATTAAAAAAACATAAAAATGGCACAGAGTTGTGGCTTTTTACTTCCTAATCCATCCGGATGGACATTTGAGTGTTGCAGAAAATCTCTGGCTGAAATGGTAACATGTTGCTTATCATTGTGGTCAGTGATTGGCTGCAGTAGTCATTTGTCACAACAAAATAGCACAGGAAGTAAATAGAATGGGAAGGGAGGGCCTGAAACGCATCCGCATGTGATTGACAAAGGACTGGTTACATGAGTTTTATTACCTGTATTATATTACACCATTCTAAGCATTTTCTTAATCAAGTGTTTAGACAAGCACAGAGCCAGGTGTATTCATATCTATCTTGTGCACATAAATATCATTTTTAGACTCAGGAAAAGAAGAAGTCTCACAATGTAAGGGAAAGAGTCAGGGAGTGCTTAACATAGTGAAGAGCCACCCCAATATTTGCTTTATTTTTTGGAGAATAATATGCAGAGTGGGAAAAAATTCCTAGAAAGGAAGAGAGACAGGTGGCACTTTTCTGGGTGCAGTATGTTGTGAACAAAAGGAGTACTTGATTGGTAATGCATTCACCGTGGGTTAAAATGGATCGTGTATGTAATCCGGGGAATGCGTCTATCCAGCGGCTGTTCGGCCCACTGAATCAAAACCTTCCCTGGGCTCCGAGCAGAAAACCAAAAGAGAAAAGAAAAAGGGCAGTCCATGCACAATACGATGGCTTAGACATGTAGGTACAAAATGACTAGATCCACTTATTCTGATCTTGACTTTATTAAAAATTACATTTTTTTAAAAAAACATCGCTTGCTGTACTACGCGCTTCAAACTATAGGTGTATATATTTACAGTATATGTATATATATATATATATATATATATATATGTCAAACTCATATGAGCACTATTAGGTGCCTGCTGAAGGCAGATACTGCCGAAACGCGTAGTACTAATGAAGAAAATGTTGCTGCACATTCCTTGTTTTGCTTATTAACAAGAAATTTTTATATTTCATACTATGCAGGTGCACATGTAAGTCCGTAGAGATGGTGCAGATACTATATACAAGAGGAAAATGCAACAGAAGAAATTCTTTCTCTCTCATCTCATCTCTACAGACTCACATGTGCACCTGCATTGTATGAAAAATAAAAAATTCTTGTTAATAAGAAAAACAAGGAGTGTGTAGCGAACTTTTCTTCATTCGGACATAGTAGGGGCCCAAAGGAAGCCCCTTCCGCTTTCACCCCATTCCACATCTGTGTGCATGTCATATTGCTCTACTGGAAATGCGTAGTACAGCAAGCAATGTTTTTTAAAAATTAAAATTTTAATAAAGACAAAATTAGTATAAATGGATCTGGTCATTTCTTACCTATATGTCTAAGCTACTAGATTGTGGCGGACCGGCTTTCACCTTTTGTCTTTTAAGAACAATAGGCATTTTGAAGCCATGTATGGCTGATTTTGCTAACCAAGAAGATCTAAGTGACACAATCTCTGCCTACAGGCCCCTGAGAATGAAACACAATACTGAGTATTATTTTCTTAAGTTTCCCAAGTTTACTTTACTATATGATGCTTCCACGTTATGTCAAGCATTAACTCCAGTTTTCTGAGTCACTGACATTAGTAATAGCAATCCATGAGGTCCTAATTATCCAGTGTAACTTTTATTTATTGGTATGAAAGAAAATGTATGAAATATAAGTGATACCTATATCTGCATTAATCTAATGAGGATATATGAAATGTGAGTGTCACATACCAGTACAACGAGACTGATTTTCCACTGTACAATCCTTTCGTTCATAACTATCCTTCCTGTTGTAATATATAGTACATTCAAGACCGTTTTATTTGCCTAGTGTTTATATTGTCGGTTCTACTAAATAAGCTACTCAATTCTTAATGTACAGTATTTCTATGTAAGTAGCTCTTTAAGCCATTTCTTTGAACATATTATTTGAGAAACTGGTTCACGGGTGCTGTAATGTCATAATCTTAGATGGGTTTAATGAAATAATAAAGATATCAACACTCAGACAAGAGATTATGCTAATCAGAGCTAGTAATGACTGTGTTACATATTCATCGTGGTTATCTATATCATGAGTCATATTAAAGATGTTAAAGCCTATGCAAATCAGGACTTATAGCTTTGATGCGGCAGAAAGTCAAAGCCGTGCTGCTCACCATTATTGGCATATTTATCCACTGCTATGTGACCAATTCTGCTGCTAATGAGACTGAAAACTTATTATGATTGATTGTCATTAAAAAGTAGTTTATATATTGTTTATGGAAAATGTAATTTTTTATTTGTTTTGCTGTGCATCCTATAGACAGAGAGATAGATAGATAGATAGATAGATAGATAGATAGATAGAGCATATAAACCTTTCTCTAACCTGAATAGCCAATTTGTTTACTGTTAATCCATTTCTACTCTAAGGCGGGCTTTGCACACTACGACATCGCAGGCCGATGCTGCGATGCCGAGTGCGATAGTGCCCGCCCCCGTCGCAGCAGCGATATGTGGTGATAGCTGGCGTAGCGAAAGTTATCGCTACGCCAGCTTCACACACACACTCACCTGCCGTGCGACGTCCCTGTGGCCGGCGACCCGCCTCCTTGTTAAGGGGGCGGGTCGTGCGGCATCACTGCGACGTCACACGGCAGGCGGCCAATCAGAGCGGAGGGGCGGAGATGAGCAGGATGTAAACATCCTGCCCACCTCCTTCCTTCCGCATATCCTACGGAAGCCGCAGTGAGGCCGGTAGGAGACGTTCCTCGCTCCTGCGACTTCACACACAGCGATGTGTGCTGCCGCAGGAGCGAGGAACAACATTGTACCGTCGCGTCAGCGTAATCATGGATTACGCCGACGCTGCACCGATGATACGATTACGACGCTTTTGCGCTCGTTAATCGTATCATCCAGCCTTTACACACTGCGATGTCGCATGCGATGCCGGAAGTGCGTCATTTTCAATTTGACCCCACCGACATCGCACCTGCGATGTCGCAGTGTGCAAAGTGCCCCTTAGGCTCCATGCACTTTTAAAGGCCCATTTTTTTGGGGACTAAAATCATGGAACAAGCATTCATGGGAACAAGGCTGCCATCAGCGCATTACTGGTGAATGGGGCCCAATGAAGAAGGGTGCCAGGGCCCCAGTGTAATTACTTCACTTTATTAAGCCCTGGTCCTGGGACCCATTATAACAGCATCCTGTAGAAAGTATGGCCTCAGCACAGGGAACTGGCCATGTTGATTTGGCCCCTTTAAGATGAGTGTGCGCTACCACATGGCTAGTTTGCATGTGATGTTTTTCCAGGCATATCACATACCAATTAGCCATGTGGTGGTACCAGGGGCAGTAGGGATGAGCAGTGTGCATCATCCCGTAGCCCAGCATGCAGCAGTGTGATGAGGTCATTATGCTGTAACCTCATCACTCTGCTACGGGCAATGAGGAGAAATGCAGAGGTGGCAAGGATGTCGTGGGGAATAGTAAGCACTCCATGGAAGAGCTGAAGATTATATGACCTGACATTTACTGAGGTTGGAAGCAAGGGGGCATGGGGTAAAACTGTTTCTACAGGGGCACATTATAGGGCAATAGGGAAAATTGTGAAAAGGGGCACAGTATTATGAGGCGTATTGTGTGGGGGCATATTATACAGAGGGACAGTGTGGTGTCTGTTACACACAGGGTCAGCTTGTGTGTGGGTAATATACAGAGGGGTAGTGTGTGCATGGGGAGGCTATTATTTAGAGGGGAAGTGAGTAGGAGCATAGTATCCAGAGGGGCAGTGTGTGGAGGCTATTATACAAAGGGCAGTGTGTAGAGGCTATTATACAGAGGTGCAATGTGTGGGAGCTATTGTACAGAGGGGCAGTGTGTGGGGGATATTATTCAGAGATTCAGTGTGTGGGGGATATTATACAGAGGGGCAGTGTGTGTGGGATATTATTCAGAGATTCAGTGTGTGGGGGATATTATACAGAGGGGTAGTGTGTGGGGATATTATAAAGAGGGGCTGTATGTGAGGGTATATTATACAAAGGGATAGTGTTTGGGGGTATATTATAGAGAGTGATAGTGTGCGGGGGATATTATACAGAGGGGCAGAGTGGGGTTGAATTATACAGAGGTGCAGTGTGGGAGACATTGCTATTGTTTATTGGCTGTGATTGTGCACTGTGTAAACTTTAGACTATTTGATATATACAGCAGTGTTTTGATATTACTATACAGTGGTATTATTTTTATATTATGTTGAGGTATTACTATTAGATTGTTATTAGGACAGTTGATTATCGTATTAAGTAAAAATAAAAAAAATAGCAACAAAAACAGGAATAAATATCCTCCAAAAATGAAACATTACTTACAGCAAAGATGGAGCTGCAGCTATACATCACCCAGGCCAAAAACTACTACTCTAGCAGGATACAGCTAAGCCCCCACTACGTTGGAGGCATCACAGGTGCAGGAGGAACAAATCACACACACACTTCCAAAAAATGGAGAGGGCGATAAAACTGCACACTGAAGGCTTACATAGAGAACTGTTCACACACGCAGATGCAAAGTCACAAGCCCGCAGCCTATTAGGTGATGCCCATACTATTAGATCAGGTGGGCTGCCAAGCCGTATTCCATCTGTGCACCATACAGGGATAGGAAGTCTAATATGCAAGGCCTAACAGAAACGGGCCTGGCTGTATACTGTACAAAAATATGAGGTTTTAAATGGTATTATGGCCAGAATACAGAAGCCTACAACCCTCGTCATGGGAACCTCATGCTTGTAGGTCCCTACACTAAATATAAAAATAGCAACAAAAAGAGGAATAAATATCCTCCAAAAATTAAACATTACTTACAGCAAAGATGGGGCTACAGTTGTACATCGCCCAGACCAAAAACTACTACTCTAGCAGGATACAGCTAAGCCACCACTAAGTGGAGGCATCACAGATGCAGGAGGAGTAAATCACACTCACACACTTCCAAAAAATGGAGGTGGCGATTGCTGGATGATAAAACTGCGCACTGATGGCTTGCATAGAGCGCTGTTCATACACGCAGATGCACAGTCACAAGCCTGCAGCCTATTAGATTACGCCTATACTCTTAGATAAGGCAGGCCTGGCTGTATCCTGTACAAATAAATATGAGGTTTTAGTTGGTAATATTAGCTAAATACTGCTAGAGTAGTAGTTTTTGGCCTGGGTGATGTACAATTGCAGTCCCATCTTTGCTGTAAGTTAAGTCGAAATAAGCATTATTTAAAGGGACCCTGCCATGTCATTTTTTTAATATTAAATGATGCAATGTGGTTCCCTCCCCAAAAAATTCTGCATATTTATCTTAAATAAGATTATATTCTTAGCTGATTGCAGTAAATACCTTGGGTTTCAGTCATATGGGTAGCACTTATACTTAGTTCAGGGTGGCACTTTTGCTTGGTTCAGTCACTTTTACTCAAGTTCAGTCACAATCGTTTTGAAACTTAGTCATGCCCTCACATTGTAATTATTTGCCATGACCAAAGGTCCTTCATCATCACGTCTTAAATACTGAGTTCCACCCATTATGGTCAAATGGTCTTGACATCAGCACAGGTCCTTCACCAACATTATTAAAATGTTGAGCTCAGATCATTATGGTCACATTGTGTCACAGCTGCAGGGTGTTACATGTCTTCTTGGGTCATAATGGGTAGAGCTCAACATTGGAGAACGGGTGGGGAAGGACCTGTGGTGATGTTATGACCATGTGACAGTAATGGACGTAACTTAGTATTGAAGAACTGGTGATGAAGGTTCTGTGATGATCTCACAACTATGTGACCATTATGGGTAGAGCTCAGCATGGGATAGATGGTGGTGAAGGACCTGTGGTGATGGCAATCAATGACAAAGGAAGGGGCCAGACTAGGTTAAAAAAATTGTGACTGAACTTGACTGACATTGACTGAACCAAGCAAAAGCTCCAGCCCTTGACTGAAAACTAAGGTATGTACTGAATTTATCTAAGCATATAAAGTCTTTTTTGAAGATAAATATGTGGTTTGAAGGTAAATACTAGTGATGAGCGAGTACTAAAAAGCTCGGGTACTCGAAGCTCGGGCCGAGCCTCCCAAGATACTCGTGTACTCGGCCCGAGCAACGAGCCCAATGTTATCCTATGGGAGACCCGAGTATTTTTGTGAAATGACCCCCCGGCAGCATGGAGAAACCCTAAAAATGTCACAAAAGTCTCAGAAGAGTGCTCAAATGACATGGCAACAGCATGGGGAAGACCCCTTGAAGCATTTATCACTGAAAAGTCACAGCTGTGAACAATTTTGTCCGCGTTTTACGCCATTTTTACGGACTCACCAGAAAACCTTCCAAAATGACCCCAAAATGATTTTTCATGGCGGAAATGTTAAGGGCACATACCCAATAGTGAGATAGAGCTGGTGTATGTTACTTTTTGAGATTAATACATGAAAGATTTTACGTGAAAACATTGTGTGGCACTCCGATGTCCCTGAGAAGAGACGTACATAAAGGCCTCTGAGTCTAATGTGCCCATTTTGAGGAAGTGAGTCTTTGTAGTATTTTCCTTTGCCAGGGCAGTCCAAAATTGTGAGGTTCACCAATGCCCCTGAATACAGACGTGCATGAGGGCCTGTAAACCTGAAGTGCCCATTGTAAGGAAGTGGGTCTATTGTAGTATAGCCCTTAGGCAGGGCAGCCAAAAATTGGGAGGCTCCACATTGTCCCTGGATAGAGACGTGCATGATGGCCTGTAAACATGAAGTGCCCATTGTAAGGAAGTGGGTCTATTGTAGTATAGCCCTTAGGCAGGGCAGCCAAAAATTGGGAGGCTCCACGTTGTCCCTGGATAGAGACGTGCATGAGGGCCTGTAAACCTGAAGTGCCCATTGGAAGGAAGTGGGTCTATTGTAGTATAGCCCTTAGGCAGGGCAGCCAAAAATTGGGAGGCTCCACGTTGTCCCTGGGTAGAGACGTGCATGAGGGCCTCAAAACATTAAGTGTCCATTGTCAGGAAGTGGGTGTATTATAGTATAGCCCTTAGGCAGGGCAGCCAAAAATTGGGAGGCTCCACGTTGTCCCTGGGTAGAGACGTGCATGAGGGCCTCAAAACATTAAGTGTCCATTGTCAGGAAGTGGGTGTATTATAGTATAGCCCTTAGGCAGGGCAGCCAAAAATTGGGAGGCTCCACGTTGTCCCTGGGTAGAGACGTGCATGAGGGCCTCAAAACATTAAGTGTCCATTGTCAGGAAGTGGGTGTATTATAGTATAGCCCTTAGGCAGGGCAGCAAAAAATTGGGAGGCTCCACGTTGTCCCTGGGTAGAGACGTGCATGAGGGCCTCAAAACATTGTTCCCATTGCAAAGGAGCGGGTCTCCTGTCGTTGTAATGTCCATTCTGCAAAGAATGGGTGAAAAAATTTACCACTGGGGGTATACCTGAAACAAAGGCCTAAGTATTGCAATTTGTAACGGTCATCATCATGGTGGCGCATGAGGAGAAGGAGGAGCAGTCCAGCGATTATCCAAAGTCCAGAAGTGTGTACCCATGGGTGAGTGGAGGTACATGGCAAACTTTAAATTCCGCTCTCATTTGCTGGTGGTGTGGTGAAGTCTGGCCCAATCCAACCCTTGTTCATCTTGATCAGAGTCAGCCTGTCAGCATTTTCAGTTGACAGGCGGGTGCGTTTATCTGTAATGATTCCACCTGCGGCACTAAAAACACGCTCTGACAAAACGCTAGCAGCAGGGCAGGCCAGGACTTCCAAGGCGTAGAGAGCCAATTCATGCCACGTGTCCAGCTTGGATACCCAATAATTGTAAGGCACAGAGGAATGTCGGAGTACAGTTGTTCGATCTGCAAGTTACTCCTTCAGCATCTGGGCAAACTTAGGATTTCTTGTGGCACTACCCCGCACCTCAGGGGCTGTGGTACGTGAGGGGCTGAGAAAACTGTCCCACATCTTAAAGACTGTTCCCCTACCTCTGGCGGATTGGACTTGTGCCTCTCTCGGCTGTACGCCTCGGTTGTCCACTGATTCCTGACCTATGCCGCTAGCGTTTTGTGAGGGGAATGCTTTGCCTACTTCCGTGAGTATGGCCTTCCGGAACTGCTGCATTTTGGTTGACCTCTCCTCCACGGGAATAAGAGACAAAAAGTTCTCCTTGTAGCGTGGGTCTAACAGTGTTACCAACCAGTAATGATTGTCGGCCAAGATGTTCTTAACGCGAGGGTCACGAGACAGGCAGCTTACCATAAAGTCAGCCATGTGCGCCAGACTCTTAACAGCCAGGACTTCAGTAGCCTGACCAACAAGATGACTGAACATGCTGTCCTCCTCCTCCTCCTCCTCCTCCTCCTCATCTACCCTGTCCTCTGGCCAGCCACGCTGAACCGAGGATATGACTGGTGTGCATGTCATATCCTCAATTTGGCCGGAGAGTTGCTCCATGTCTTCATCCTCCTCCTCGTCATAGTCCTCCACTGCACGTTGTGATGAGACGAGGCTGGGCTGTGTGTTATCACCCACACCCACTACTGTTTCTTGCTGCAACTCATCGCGCTCCGCCTGCAATGCATCATGTTTGTTTTTCAGCAGAGACCGTTTTAGAAGGCAGAGTAGCGGTATGGTGACGCTAATAATGGCGTCATCACCACTCACCATCTTGGTGGAGTCCTCAAAGTTTTGGAGGATGGTACATAGGTCTGACATCCATCTCCACTCCTCAGGTGTTATGTGTGGAGTTTGACCCATTTCCCGACGGCTTAGGTGATGCAGGTACTCAACAACTGCCCTCTTCTGCTCACATATCCTGACCAACATGTGCAGAGTTGAATTCCAACGCGTGGGGACATCACACACCAGTCTGTGAGCCGGAAGATGCAAACGGCGCTGAAAGCCGGCAAGGCCGGCTGAAGCAGTAGGTGACTTTCGAAAATGTGCAGACAGGCGGCGAACTTTTACCAGCAGATCAGACAGCTCTGGGTATGACTTTATAAACCGCTGAACCACGAGGTTGAGCACATGGGCCACGCATGGAACATGTGTCAGCTGGCCTCGCCTCAAAGCCGCCACCAGGTTCCGGCCATTGTCACACACGACCTTTCCTGGCTTTAGGTTCAGAGGTGTGAGCCAGTGATCTGCCTGCTGTTTCAGAGCTGTCCACAGCTCTTCTGCATTGTGGGGTTTGTCACCTATGCAGATTAGCTTCAGCACAGCCTGTTGCCGCTTCGCCGAGGCAGTGCTGCAGTGCTTCCAGCTTGTGACTGGTGTGGAGGGCACAGTGGATGAGGATGCGCAGGAGGAGGAGGAGGCTGAAGAGCATGACATTCCGGAGCTGTAGAGTGTGGGTGAAACACTGACTGAGGTAGGGCCTGCAAACCTTGGTGTGGGAAGGACGTGTTCCGTCCCTCGCTCAGACTGGGTCCCAGCTTCCACAATATTAACCCAGTGTGCCGTCAACGAGATGTAGCGGCCTTGCCCACAAGCACTTGTCCACGTGTCTGTGGTTAGGTGGACCTTGGGTGAAACAGCGTTGTTCAGGGCACGTGTGATGTTTTGTGACACGTGGTTATGCAACGCGGGGACGGCACACCGGGAGAAATAGTGGCGGCTGGGGACCGAGTAACGTGGGACAGCTGCCGCCATCAGGTCACGGAATGCTTCTGTCTCCACCAGCCTAAAAGGCAACATTTCCAGCGCAAGCAGTCGCGAAATGTTAGCATTTAGAACTGTGGCATGTGGGGTGTTGGCAGTGTATTTGCGCCTGCGTTCAAAGGTTTGCTGAATGGATAACTGAACGCTGCGCTGGGACAAGGACGTGCTTGATGATGGTGTTCTTTCTGCGTAGGCAACTGCAGGTGCAGGAGTGGAGGAGGCTTGTTCGCAGGCAGCATGGACAGGGGATTGGCTCGCATGCACAACCAGCGAAGACGTAGCAGTGACATCAGCAAGCACTGCTCCTCGACTCTGTTGTACTTCCCACAAAGTCGGGTGCTTGGCTGACATGTGCCTGATCATGCTGGTGGTGGTCAGGCTGCTAGTTTTGGTACCCCTGCTGATGCTGGCACGGCAGGTGTTGCAAATGGCCTTTTTTGAATCATCTGGATCCAACTTAAAAAACTGCCAGACTCGGGAAGACCTAACATTTGTACAGGCACCTTGTGTCGTCGTGTTGTTCCGGGGAACGGTTGCCTGACTTCTGCCTGGGGCCACCACCCTGCTTCTTACTGCCTGTTGTGATGCTACGCCTCCCTCCCCCTGTGCACTGCTGTCCTCGCTCTGCATATCCTCCTGCCAGGTTGGGTCAGTTACTGGATCATCCACCACGTCGTCTTCCTCTTCCGCACCCTGCTCCTCCTCCTGACTTCCTGACAATTGTGTCTCATCATCGTCCACCACTTGTTGAGACACGTTGCCAACTTCGTGAGAACGTGGCTGCTCAAATATTTGGCCATCTATACAGACGATCTCCTCATGACCCACTTCAATATGAGCTGGCGAGAGGCCAGAATGTGTGAATGGAAACGTGAACAGCTCTTCCGAGTGTCCAAGTGTGGGATCATTAATGTCCGAGGAGGACGTGTACTCAGCCTGGTGGTAGGAAGGAGGATCAGGTTCAGAAATGTGCGGAGCAGTATCACGGCTACTGACACTTGACCGTGTGGAAGACAGAGTGTTTGTGGTTGTGCCAATCTGACTGGAAGCATTATCTGCTATACAACTAACAACCTGTTGACACTGGTCTTGGTTCAAGAGCGGTGTACTGCTGCGGTCCCCAAGAATTTGGGACAGGACGTGCGAGCGACTAGATGTGGCCCTTTGTTGTGGCGAAATTAGAGCTTGCCCACAACCTCGGCCTCTGCCTGCACCACCATCACGTCCACTTCCTTGTTCCTTGCCAATGCCCTTGCGCATTTTGCAATGCTGTGCACTGCTGACATGTATATTCACTACTTGTGCGTTATATCAAAGTTTGTGGAAATTGCACACAAGTGCACCTGTACGCTGCCACCAACAGGCACACACGTGCGGTTTTAAAAACCAAGCACGGACGCAATAAGAACCTAACAGGTTTTTTTGGGGAGCGACAATTACAGACAAGTCAGACACTATCTGGACTGTTTTACACTGTGTACACCAGCCCCAGATATGATGAAGGCTGGTATACGGTCACCACTACCCTGCCTGCCTGCCTGCCTGTATACTGGTACAATAGTCCTGACAAGGACTCTTCTGGTCTGGCCTGTATTCAGACCTGGCTATACCCTGCCTGTATATAGCAACAGTAGTCCTGAGAAGGACTCTGCTACTGTACTCCGACCTGGCTATACCCTGCCTGCCTGTATACAACTAGAATAGTCCTGAGAAGGACTTTTGGTCACACTGTTTGCAGCCCTGCAACTGAAAAAGCTATAAAGGGCCGCAAAGCTTTCCCTGAATCAGCGACACTCTCCCTGCACTGACAGTCTGGATAGCTGTGAGCAGAGCACAGCGCGCCGGCCGGTATAAAGGCTCGGTCACGCTGTGCAGGCCGGCCAATCACTGCAATTCCACAACTAAAAGGGCTGTGGCATTGCAGTGGTCTGCCAGCCAATCCCTGCATGAGGGCTGGCTCTCAAAAGAGCGCCAACATGCAGAAATGAAGACCACGAGTACAGCACGAGTATCGCGAGATTACTCGGTCCCCGCCGAGCAGCCCGAGTACAGCGATACTCGTGCGAGTACCGAGTAGTTACAAGCATGCTCGCTCATCACTAGTAAATACGTGTTTGTTTGTTTTTTAGGAAACCATGTTAGTGAGGCACAATGCATGATTTAGGGGCAGTTTAATATCATTGGGGTGGTTAAATATACAAAAAAACGACATCACAGGTTCCGTTTAATAAATACTTGATAGGAAATATGCTTCCACACCGCAATTATCTTTGTTTCCTATATGTGTTAATTTATGATAAAAATGTATAATAATAGACCAGCTCTGAAATATAAAAAATAGAAGTTTTACCGCAGATGTTTCTAGATGGAGTATGGGAGACTTGGAAACCAAATCAATGCTTTGTTTTCACTTCCTTTAATGCATTATTATAACAAAAAAGATAAAAGAAAACTTTAAGAGACAATATAACTTGGGGGTGCAGCACAATATCTATTTTTACAAATATTCAAAGGTTTGCATTTTTTTCCTTCCAGTAAGCACATGACAGATGTTTCATACATCAAACTTTATCATTAAAGGGTTTTTCCACGAATAAAGGTGATTTTAATTAATAGATGTTGGAATAATAAAAAGTTCCATGATTGGATGTGTTTTAAAAAACGTTCTTGTGCCAAGATAATTTTATAAATGGGCCCCAACTATGTACTTTGTTATGGCTGTGACTGACATACATGGTCTGATCATATTTCATGTCCTGGACCGGGGAAAAAGTAAAAAAGTATACAGGTGCCCAGCACGGGATCATAAATTATTCTTTCTGTGAGGTGAAACATTTGTTTAAAAACAGGAAGGGAAATGTTTTACCTCACAATAAGGCCCGTTTCACACGTCAGTGATTCTGGTACGTTTGTGCTTTTTTTTTAAAGTACCAGAATCTCTGACATACGCAGACCCATTATAATGAATGGGTCTGCTCACACATCAGAATTAAGTATGCTGACATACCCCTTTATAATATACTGACTTACACTGCACACTCTTAATTTTGCCAAAATGATAAGAATTTATTTAATTCATGAAAAAAGATCCAAAAGCCAAGCATAGGAAAATGAACAATATTGACAGATTTTTTTCTCTGACAGAATTTTTTTACTCTGACATTTCGGTCAAATCCCTTGTTTGCAGAGTTTACTGTTATAGGTGGCTCAATGTCCTCTAGTTATGTCTAGGCAAAGCAACCCTGAATGGAGTTAACTGTCATCAGTGGCTCAGTGTTAGATGGGCATAGCTGGGCAAACAGCCCTGAAAAAATAAACTGAAACCATGTGTTCGCCGCCACTCCCGACATACCTCTTTACTGTATACAGTATATGCCCACACACAGCCCCCTTATATACATCATGAGCCCTAACAAAGCCCTCTATATACAGTTTGAGCCCCCACATAGCTCTCTTATATACAGTATGAACCTACATCTAGCATGCCTACATACAGTATGAGCCCCCAAATAGCCTCTACATACAGTATGAGCCCATCACATAACCTCTCTACACACCATCACATAACCTCTCTACACGCAGTATGAGCCCACATAGCCTTCTAAATATATAATGAGCACCCAAATAGCCTCAATATACAGAATGAACCACCACACAACTCCCTTTATGCATTTTGAGCCCCCACACAGCCCCAACATACAGTATGTACTGTATATACAGTATGAGGCCCCATATAGCCCATTATACCATTATATACAGTATGAGCCCCACATAGTCTCTTTATATATAGTATGAGTTTCTACATATCCTCTATATACAGTATGAACCCTCACATTGCCCCTCTATATATAATATGAGCCCCCACATAGTCCTTCTATATACAGTGTGAGCCCCCAAATATCCATTATATACTGTATGAGCCCTTACATAGCTCCTACATACACTAAGAGTTCCCAAAGTCTCCTAAATTCAATATGAGCCTGCATAACCTTCTATATACATTATGAGCCACCACTTAGCTTCCTATATACATTTTTAGCGTCCACATAGTCTCCTAAATAAAGTATGATCCCCCACATAGCCTCAATATACATAATGAGTCTCCATAGCTCCCTTTATACAGTTGTAGCCCACACACAGCCCTAACATACAGTATATACAGTATATGCAGTATGAGGCCCCACATAGCCCATTATATACAGTATGAACCCACACATATCCTCTATATACAGTATGAGCCCCCACATAGCCCCTCTATATATATGAGCCCCCACATAGTCCCTCTATATACAGTGTGAGCCCCCATATAGCCCTTTTATATACAGTTTGAGCCCCCAAATAGCCCTTAAATACTGTTTGAGCCCTTACATAGCCTCTATATACATTAGGGCTACTTTGCACACTACGATATCGCAGGTGCGATGTCGGTGGGGTCAAATCGAAAGTGACGCACATCTGGCATCGCTGTCGATATCGTAGTGTGTAAATCCTTTATGATACGATTAACAAGCGCAAAAGCGTCGTAATCATATCATCGGTGTAGTGTCCGACATTTCTATAATTTAGCTGCAGCGACGGTACGATGTTGTTCCTCGTTCCTGCGGCAGCACACATCGCTGTGTGTGAAGCCGAAGGAACGAGGAACATCTCCTACCTGCGTAACTGCGGCTCACGCCAGCTATGAGGAAGGAAGCAGGTGGGTGGGATGTTTACGTCCCACTCATCTCCGCCCCTCCGCTTCTATTGGCTGCCTGCTGTGTGACGTCGCTGTGATGCCGCACGACCTGCCCCCTTAGTAAGGAGGCGGTTCGACGGCCAGAGCGACGTCGCAGGGCAGGTGAGTGCATGTGAAGCTGCTGTAGAGATAATGTTTGCTACGGCAGCAATCACAAGATATTGCTGCTGCGACAGGGGCGGGGACTATCGCGCTCGGCATCGCAAGCATCGACTTGCGATGTCCTAGTGTGCAAAGTACCCCTAAGAGTCCCTAAAGTCTCCTAAATTCAGTATGATCCTGAATAACCTTCTATATACATTATGAGCCCCAACTTAGCTTCCTATATACATTTTGAGCCACACTTCGCTTAATATATACAGCATGAGCCCCCAGTTACCCTCAGATATACATTATGTGTACCACATGGCCTCCTATATACATTATGAGCCCAACCACAGTCACCAACATACATTATGAGCCCAAACACAGACCCCTACATACAGTATGAGCTCCCACACAGTCCCCTACATACAGTATGAGTCCTCACACAGCCCCATATGCAGTATAAGACCCATATACCCTCTCTCACAACAGTATGAGCCCCCATATAGCCCCTACATACAGTATGAGCCCCCACATAGTCCATTATATACAGAATGAGCCTCCCATAGCCCCTCTATATACAATAGAGCCCCAATATAGCCCCTCTATATAGAATGTGTGCCTCCAGATAGACCTTCTATATACAATGTGAGCCCCCACATAGACCCCTATGTACAGTGTAAGCCCATGCTGCATGAGACTCCACATAACCCTTATATACAGTATGAGTCCTCAAAGTCTCCTAAATATAATATGAGCAGCACATAGTCTCCTATATACAGTAAGAGCCCTCAGATAGCTTCCTATATATATTATGAGCCCCACATAGCTTCATATATACAGTATGAGCCCCACATAGCAGCCAAAATATAGCATGAGCCCCAACGTAGCCTCTTTAATACCTTTTGAGCTCAACATAGACTCATATACATCATGGGCCCCCCAAAGCCTTCAATATACAATATGAAGGGCTATGTGGGGGCTTGTCAAAATGAGCGACAACAGAAAAATGGAACTGGATCTAGAAGGGTTGGATATTAGTGTGTTTGTTATTTTCTATGCCTTGAAGCCTATAGGTAAATTAAATTTAAGCTTGGACAATCCTTTAAGTGTGCAAGTGGGGTGAAAGGTGATGGCTTATAATATGTAAGCTGATTTTACAGGACTGATTTTTGTCCCATTACTAACATACCTTTTTGAGTCTGCTATTTAACAGCTAAGATTCTGAGCTATAGTATTCTAAATCTTATCTTTAATTCAAAAAATGTTAGCCTTGGCATAGGTTTATAATAATGATGCATGATCAAAGAGTCAAACAGGTTCCTCATTAATCTTATGCATGACTGTGTCTCTGACTTACATAAAAAATGTACAATCAGGGGCTATTGTCAGCAAGAATAATCTTTGTAAAGTACCAGGCCGAAAAAAACTTTCAATGGTCAATAATGATTAAAAATACAGAAAAAAATGTTTTACAGTGCAAATTTAAAAACAAGAATTGAATATTATTGTATTTTACATTATATTTTACATTAAATTACCCCATTTAAAATGACATTACAAAAATCAACTGAATATACAGCCTTTCTTATCCCATGACACGTTTGTCTTTCTAGAGATTGTTTGATATACCAATACAATAATGGCTACTGCAGGGACTTTATTCTAAGTTTTCTTTACAAAGCTCTATAGCGGGCTTTACACGCTGCAACATTGCTAGCAATGTCACGAGCGATAGTACCCGCCCAAGTCGGTGGCGCATCACCGGGTGATCGATGCCATAGCGAACAATATCACTACGGCAGCATCCCACGCAATTACCTGTTCACCGACATCGCTATGGCCGCTGTACAATCTCTCTTTTAAGGGGGAGGTTCGTTCGGCATCAAAGCGGCGTCACTAAGCGGCCACCCAATAGAAGTGGAGGGGCGGAGATGAGCAGCCGGCCAGATCATCCCGCCCACCTCCTTCATCCTCACTCGTTCCTGCGGTGTCACACATAGCGATGTGTGCTGCCGCAGGAACGACAAACAACCTGAGTTCCAAACGAGGGACGATTTTTTAAAAATGAACGACGTGTACACAACGAACGATTTGACACCTTTTTGCGATCGTTACTGATCGTAAAAAGGTGTCACACTGAACTACATCGCTAACGAGACCGGATGTGCGTCACCAACACCGTGACCCCGACGATATCTCGTTAGCGATATCGTTGTGTGTAAATGGGCCTTATCCCTTTCTTTTTAAAATGTGAAATTTACAAAATACATACATGCTGAAAATAACAATAGTTTATCTTTATAAGATGAAAACGACACAAGATTTGATATCTTCTTTTGTTATTTTATGATTTTTAATAAGCAAATACTTTGAAAATAATAATAGAATGTAACTGGCATTTTTGGAATTTGAATACAATAAAACACATAAATAAAGCTAGTTTACAAAATTGATCACTGATTCACGTGTTGGGAAGTTTGCAGATTTATGAAGAATTCTGTTGATTTAATTTGCAAAGCAAATCTCTCCGGCTCATGAGTGTTGTCCCAAAGGAGCACAGATTGAAGATCATACAGATGCTTCACACATCTATAACAGGAGGCTTATTTTTCCAAAAGCAGCAAACCATGCAAAACAGATCTAGCTTGAACAATCACCACTAATGCTTACATTTTACAATGAAACAAAATAGAATATATATGTATACATGTATATATATATATATATATATATATATATATATATATATATATATATATATATATATATATATATTCTATTTTGCTTCTTTGTAAAATGCAAGCATTAGTACCGTACATATGCATATGGTATAGTACTGTATATACAGTATATATATATATATATATATATATATATATATATATACAGTCCCTGACAAAAGTTCTGTTGCTTATCTATGTTATATAGATAAAAGCTTATAACCTGACTTTAAATTCATCCATTGGTTTCATAAATTACTCTTTTAAAAGCTGAAACACTCCCAAATTTGGTTTAGGGTATGAAAATAAAGTTGCTGCAAAGCTGAAATATTGATCATTTAATGAACACAGAAAGGTCCGATTTTGCGGGGTTTTTTTTAAGCGTTTTTATGTGTTTTTGTGGCACAAAATGCACAAAAACGCATCCGTGGCAAAAAATGCGGCAAAAAGCGCATGCATTTTTACTGCGCTTTGGTGTGTTTTTCTGCTGCGTTTTGGTGTGTTTTTGCTCACTGCATTTTTATGCACTTTATATCAGTGAACAATGCCATTAAAGATTGTTGAAAAAAAAAGGGCTGATGTCATTTCCTTCTTCAATATGTTCTTTATTCTCCACTAGTGTATGCAGGAGAGCAGACAGCTGCAGAACTACAAGGGTCAGCATGCTCCATCCAGGACTGCATGCTGGAGGAAGAGACAGGGGAGCAAAACTATAAGGCTCAGCATACTGCACCCACTAGTGTATGCAGGAGAGCAGACAGCAGCTGTACAGTCATGGCCAAAAGTTTTGAGGATGCTACAAATATTAATTTTTACAAAGTCTACTGCTTAAGTTTTTCTAATGGCAATTTGCATATACTCCAGAATGTCATAAAGAGTGATCAGCTTAACAGTAATTACTTGCAAAGTCAATATTGGCTAAGAAAATGAACTTTAACCCCCAAAACACATTTCAACATCATTGCATTCCTGCCTTAAAAGGAGCAGCTAACATTGTTTTAGTGATTGTTCCATTAACACAGGTGTGGGTGTTGATGAGGACAGGGCTGGTGATCAATCAGTCATGATTAAGTAAGAATGACACCACTGGACACTTTAAAAGGAGGCTGGTGCTTGGTATCATTGTTTCTCTTCAGTTAACCATGGTTATCTCTAAATAAACGCGTGCAGCCATCATTGCTCTGCACTAAAATGGCCTAACAGGGAAGAGTATCGCAGCTACAAAGATTGCACCTCAGTCAACAATCTATCGCATCATCAAGAACTTCAAGGAGAGAGCTTCCATTGTTGCCAAAAAGGCTCCAGGGCGCCAAAGAAGGACCAGCAAACGCCAGGACCGTATCTTAAAACTGTTTCAGCTGCGGGATTGGACTACCAGCAGTGCCGAGCTAGCTCAGCAATGGCAGCAGGCTGGTGTGAGTGCTTCTGCACGCACTGTGAGGCGGAGACTGCTTGAGCAAGGCCTGGTTTCAAGGAGGGCAGCAAAGAAGCCACTTCTCTCCAGAAAAAACATCAGGGACCAACTGATATTCTGCAAAAGGTACAGGGAGTGGACTGCTGAGGACTGGGGTAAAGTCATTTTCTCAGATGAATCCCCTTTTCGATTGTTTGGGATATCCGGAAAACAGCTTATTAGGAGAAGAAGAGGTGAGCGCTACCACCAGTCTTGTCTCATGCCAACTGTTAAGCATCCTGAAACGATTCATGTGTGGGGTTGCTTCTCAGCCAAGGGAATCGGCTCACTCACAGTCTTGCCTAAAAACACAGCCATGAATAAAGAATGGTACCAGAATGTCCTCCAAGAGCAACTTCTCCCAGCTGTCCAAGAGCAGTTTGGCACCCAACAATGCCTTTTCCAGCATGATGGAGCACCTTGCCATAAAGCAAAGGTAATCACTAAATGGCTCATGGAACAAAACAGAGATTTTGGGTCCATGGCCTGGAAACTCCCCAGATCTTAATCCCATTGAGAACTTGTGGGCAATCATCAAGAGACGGGTGGACAAACAAAAAACAACAAATTCTGGCAAAATGCAAGCATTGCTTATGCAAGAATGGACAGCTATCAGTCAGGATTTGATCCAGAAGTTGATTGAGAGCATGCCAGGGAGAATTTCAGAGGTCCTGAAGAAGAAGGGTCAACACTGCAAATATTGACTTGCTGCATTAACTCATTCTAACTGTCAAAATAACCTTTTGGTACTCATAATTAGAGATGAGCGAACTGGTCCCGGTTCGGCTCGAGGCCGGTTCGCCGAACGGAGGTCCCGTTCGAGTTCGGTTCGTCGAACGTTCTGCCAGCAGAGATGCAGGACCTATCGTGACGTCAAAATAGCCATGTGACCAGTCACGTGGCTATTATCTCATTGGCTACAGACTGGTCACATGACTATGACACGTCATGTAGGACCTGCGAGTGCATCTCTCCGGTACACGGTGCACATATGTGTATCGCCGTGTACCGGCGACATGCTCTAGCACACGGTCGACTCCCCGTTCCGTTAGGGACCGGCTGACACAGCCGGTCATTAACGGAGATCGCCGTTGCCATAGCAACGCAGTTAGCGGTGACGTCACCGCTAACCGCGGCTCCGAGAGCACCGTTGCTATGGTAACGCGTCTGTCAGCGTTACCGCTAGCAGCCAGCACTGATCACTCACGGAGTGAAGGCTGCACTCTGCTTCCTGATTGTAGTGATGATTGTAGTGAGGATGGAGGTTCCCCAGCCCCAAGTGATGAGCTGGTGAATCTCATCCTCACTACAATCGTCACTACTACTACACTAGTGATGATTGTAGTGAGGATGGAGGTTCCCCAGCCCCAAGTGATGAGCTGGTGAACCTCATCCTCACTACAATCGTCACTACTACTACACTAGTGATGATTGTAGTGAGGATGGAGGTTCCCCAGCCCCAAGTGATGAGCTGGTGAATCTCATCCTCACTACAATCGTCACTACTACTACACTAGAAAGAAAGAAGACAGAAGAGCAGGATCGTGGAGGGCTGACAGGGGGTAATAAAGATGGAGTCTCTAATGTGTCTGTGTATTTATTTCTATTAAAGTATTTTTTCTCTGTGTGGTGTCTTTTTTTAACCCTTTATTGGAGATTCTTAATGGCCGGGTCAATTGTGCCTGACATTAAGAATCTCTGGCTTAATACTGGCTGGTAAAACAAAGCCAGTATTAACTCATGATTACCCAACAAGCCACCCGGCTCCAGGGCTGTTGGAAGAGTTGGATACAGCGCCAGATGATGGCGCTTCTATGAGAGCGCCATTTTCTGGGACGGCTGCGGACTGAAATCCGCAGCAGAGGCGCCCACAAACCTCGGGCTAACCTGTGCTGCGGATTCCAATCCCCAGCTGCCTAGTTGTACCTGGCTGGACACAAAAATAGGGCGAAGCCCACGTCTTTTGTTTTTTAATTATTTCATGAAATAAGTGAAATAATTAAAAAAAACGGGCTTCCCTATATTTTTGGTTCCCAGCCGGGTACAAATAGGCAACTGGGGGTTGGAGGCAGCCCGTGGCTGCCAGCTGTACCTGGCTAGAATACAAGAATATGGCGAAGCCCACGTCATTTTTTTGGTGGGCAAAAAAATTCTGCATACAGTCCTGGATGGAGTATGCTGAGCCTTGTAGTTCTGCAGCTGCTGTCTGCTCTTCTCCATACAGACAGACTGCAGCTGCAGAACTACAAGGCTCAGCATACTCCATCCAGGACTGTATGCAGAAGTTTTTTGCCCCTGAAAAAATTATGTGGGCTTCGCCATATTTTTGTATGCTAGCCAGGTACAGCAGGCAGGTACGGCTGCCCCCAACCCCCAGTTGCCTATTTGTACCCGGCTGGGAACCAAAAATAAAGGGAAGCCCTTTTTTTATTATTTCATGAATTTCATGAAATAATTAGAAAACAAATGACGTAGGCTTCGCCCCATTTTTGTGTCCAGCCAGGTACAACTAGGCAGCTGGGGATTGGAATCCGCAGCACAGGTTGGCCTGAGCTTTCTGGGCCCCACTGCTGCGAATTGCAGTCTGCAGCCGCCTCAGAAAATGGCATTTTCATAGAAGCGCCATATTCTGGCGCTGTATCCAACTCTTCCAGCACCTGCCTGCTATACCTGGCTAGCATACAAAAATATGGCGAAGCTCACGTCCTTTTTTTGTAGTTTTTTGGCAAAAAAAATAAAAAATGCTTCCCTGGATTTTCCATTGCCAGTGAAGGTAACACCAAGCAGTGGGGGTTAGCAGCCAGTAGCTGCTTGGATTACCCTTAGCTAGCAATACAAAAAATGCAGCGGGAGCCCATATTTATTTTTTTAATTATTTATATAAATAACTAAAAATAAAATGGGCTTCCCTGTATTTTGATTGCTGGACATCACAGTGCTGTAAAAATAAATCTTTAAAAAAATGACGTAGCGCTCCGCGGTATTTTTGATTCTCAGCGCAGATAAAGCAGACAGCTATGGGTTGCACCCCCATCTGCCTGCCGTTACCTTGGTTGGCAATCAAAATACAGGGAAGCCCATTAATTTTTTCTATTTAAAAAATAGTTAAAAAAAAAATGACGTTGGGTCCCCCCATTTTTGATAGCCAGCTAGGGTAAAGCAGACGGCTGTAGCCTGAAAACCACAGCTGGCAGCTTTACCGTGGTTGGGGATCCAATGTGGAGGTCCCCTCAGGCTCTTTTTTATAATTATTTTATAAATATTAATAATTACACAAAAAAAGTAGGGTCCCCTCCAAATTGGATCACCAGCCAAGGTAAAGCGGACAGCTGTGGTCTGGTATTCTCAGGGTGGGAAGGTCCATAGTTATTGGGCCTTCACAGCCTAAAAATAGCAGGCCGCAGGCACCCCAGACGTGGCGCATCCACTAGATGCGCCAATCCTGGCGCTTCACCCCAGCTCATCCCGTGCCCTGGTGCAGTGGCAAACGGGGTAATAAATCGGGTTGATACTAGCTGTAAAGTCATCTGAGATCAAGCCCAGCAGTTTGTGATGTCATGGCGTCTATTAGATACCCAACATCATAAACTGTCAGTACTAACAAAAAAAAAATCGACAAAAGAAATTTATTTGAAAAAACAGTCCCCAAAACATTTCCTCTTTCACCAATTTATTGTAAGAAAAAAAATAAAGGGGTCCCACGACGACTCTGGACCATCTAGCATATGGGGGGGAGACACTCAGGGAACGTATCCCCCATTTTCTAGGAGTACGGACCCTTCATGTGAGGAGTGTGGGTGCAATGAATCTGCACTCACTCTCCCCGGGTCCACAGCAGCAGAGTCCATGTCGTAATGGTTGCTACCAAAGCTGCAATGCCCTGCTCATGAGGTAAGGGCATGCCTAATTAGGAGAACTACTGTAGAGGAAGCTCTGCTCACTGGTATATAGGTGCTCAGAGGTAATAATAGATAAAATTAGTGAGTAACCTTGGCACTCTAAATCTCCCAGACTAAGTCAGTAAGTCCCAATGGATAGTAATGCAAAATCACTCTTTATTGGTCCGTATTAAGAACATTTTTTTTTCATAAGCATATATGTTTTTGTCCAAAACAAGTTACAATTGACATTACGGCCTGAGCCTTCGTCAGATTGGACTTATCTGCATGTAATCATGAAAAATGACAATAATCAGTATCACATAAGAGTGAGAGAACAATAACATAAACTCGAACAATGTAGAGGTACAATTGGCATGCAGCAAAAAAATTGCAACACAGCAAGAAATGAAACACATGATACAAATGTCATAATACAGTACAAGGACAATATAGTAATGACAAATATGGGGTCAGAGTAGACTTAGACAGCTCTGGTACGAAAGAGATGTCAATCATAAAGTAACATGTGCAGTAGGTGTAGAGCTACAGTATGCATGGCAGAGCTAATGGGTAGACCGACCATAGAAAAAGAACGGTGAAAAAGTGGAAAAAAAGTGGAGAAAAAGTGGAGAATAAGTGGAGAAAAAGTGGAGAAAAAGTGGAGAAAAAGTGGAGAAAAAAATGGAGAAACAGTGGAGAAAAAGTGGAGAATAAATGGAGAATAAGTGGAGAAAAAGTGGAGAATAAGTGGAGAAAAAGTGGAGAATAAGTGGAGAAAAAAATGGAGAAAAAGTGGAGAAAAAGTGGAGAAAAAGTGGAGAATAAATGGAGAAAAAGTGGAGAAAAAGTGGAGAAAAAGTGGAGAAAAAAATGGAAAAAAGTGGAGAAAAAGTGGAGAAAAAGTGGAGAACAAATGGAGAAAAAGTGGAGAAAAAGTGGAGAAAAAAATGGAGAAAAAGTGGAGAAAAAGGGGAGAATAAGTGGAGAATAAATGGAGAATAAGTGGAGAAAAAGTGGAGAAAAAGTGGAGAAAAAGTGGAGAAAAAGTGGAGAAAAAGTGGAGAAAAAGTGGAGAAAAAAATGGAGAAAAAGTGGAGAAAAAGTGGAGAAAAAGTGGAGAAAAAGTGGAGAAAAAGTGGAGAAAAAGTGGAGAAAAAAATGGAGAAAAAGTGGAGAAAAAGTGGAGAAAAAAATGGAGAAAAAGTGGAGAAAAAGTGGAGAAAAAGTGGAGAAAAAGTGGAGAAAAAAATGGAGAAAAAGTGGAGAAAAAGTGGAGAAAAAAATGGAGAAAAAGTGGAGAAAAAGTGGAGAAAAAGTGGAGAAAAAGTGGAGAAAAAGTGGAGCACCCTTTGGTGCCTTTCATGTGGCACTAAGGGGTGCTTAGCTTTGTATTTAGCCAGAAAAATGAAAAAAAAAAATGACGTAGGGTTCCCCCTAGTTTTGTAGCCAGCTAGGGTAAAGCAGACGGCTGCAGCCTGCAGACCACAGCTGGCAACCTCACCTTGGCTGGTAATCCAAAACTGAGGGCACCCCACGCTGTTATTTTAAATTAAATAAATAATTTAAAAAAAAAAACACATAGGGGTCCCCCAAAATTGGATCACCAGCCAAGGTAAAGCAGACTGGGGCCTGATATTCTCAGACTAGGGAGGTCCATGGTTATTGGACTCTCCCAAGCCTAAAAATAGCAGGCCGCAGCCGCCCCAGAAGTGGCGCATCCATTAGATGCGCCAATCCTGGTGCTTCGCCCCAGCTCATCCCGCGCCCTGGTGCGGTGGCAAACGGGGTAATATATGGGGTTAATACCAGATGTGTAATGTCACCTGGCATCAAGCCCTGGGGTTGGTGAGGTCAGGCGTCTATCAGATACCCGACATCACCAACCCAGTCAGTAATAAAAAAAATAGACGACAAACACATTTTTATTTGAAAAAACACTCCCCAAAACATTCCCTCTTTAACCAATTTATTAGAAAGAAAAACAAATCCAGGTCTGGTGTAATCCAAGGGGTTGCCATGACGATCCACACTGTCCCAGTCAATGAAGAGCAGGATGTTCCCCATTGGCTGGGAGAGCAATGCAGTGACCTGAGCTAACATCAATGGGTCAGCCCAGGTCACTGCAGGGGATGACAAGTGCTGCTGTCAGCGAGGTACATTACCTGCGCTGATCTCCAGCACACTGACAGCCCCTGTCACTGAGGTCAATGACCGGCGCCTTCACATCAAGTATCGCGAGAGGTCCGTGACGTCACCGCCAGTGTCAGTCTCGGGTCGGAAGCGATAGGTGATGTGACAAGCGGCGGCCATGGAGGACAGTGACAGCGCTGAGGTCAGGATGGCGGGACTTCATCACCGCAGGTAAGCCGAGCGGGGGGGGGGTGGTTGCATGTGTGAGAGTGTGAGAATAAGTGGAGAAAAAGTGGAGAAAAAGTGGAGAAAAAGTGGAGAAAAAATGGAGAAAAAGTGGAGAAAAAGTGGAGAATAAATGGAGAAAAAGTGGAGAAAAAGTGGAGAAAAAAATGGAGAAAAAGTGGAGAAAAAGGGGAGAATAAGTGGAGAATAAGTGGAGAAAAAGTGGAGAAAAAAATGGAGAAAAAGTGGAGCAAAAGGGGAGAATAAGTGGAGAATAAATGGAGAAAAAGTGGAGAAAAAGTGGAGAAAAAGTGGAGAAAAAAATGGAGAAAAAGTGGAGAAAAAGTGGAGAAAAAGTGGAGAAAAAAATGGAGAAAAAGTGGAGAATAAATGGAGAAAAAGTGGAGAATAAGTGGAGAAAAAGTGGAGAAAAAGTGGAGAAAAAGTGGAGAAAAAGTGGAGAAAAAGTGGAGAATAAGTGGAGAATAAGTGGAGAATAAGTGGAGAATAAGTTGAGAAAAAGTGGAGAAAAAGTGGAGAAAAAGTGGAGAAAAAGTGGAGAAAAAGTGGAGAAAAAGTGGAGAAAAAAATGGAGAAAAAGTGGAGAAAAAGTGGAGAAAAAGTGGAGAAAAAGTGGAGAAAAAAATGGAGAAAAAGTGGAGAAAAAGTGGAGAATAAATGGAGAAAAAGTGGAGAAAAAGTGGAGAAAAAGTGGAGAAAAAAATGGAGAAAAAGTGGAGAAAAAGTGGAGAATAAATGGAGAAAAAGTGGAGAAAAAAATGGAGAAGAAGTGGAGAAAAAGGGGAGAATAAGTGGAGAATAAATGGAGAAAAAGTGGAGAATAAGTGGAGAATAAGTGGAGAATAAGTGGAGAATAAGTGGAGAAAAAGTGGAGAAAAAGTGGAGAAAAAGTGGAGCACCCTTTGGTGCCTTTTATGTGGCACTAAGGGGTGCTTAGCTTTGTATTTAGCCAAAAAAATGAAAAAAAAAATGACGTAGGGTTCCCCCTAGTTTTGTAGCCAGCTAGGGTAAAGCAGACGGCTGCAGCCTGCAGACCACAGCTGGCAACCTCACCTTGGCTGGTAATCCAAAACTGAGGGCACCCCACGCTGTTATTTTAAATTAAATAAATAATTTAAAAAAAAAACACATAGGGGTCCCCCAAAATTGGATCACCAGCCAAGGTAAAGCAGACAGCTGGGGCCTGATATTCTCAGACTAGGGAGGTCCATGGTTATTGGACTCTCCCAAGCCTAAAAATAGCAGGCCGCAGCCGCCCCAGAAGTGGCGCATCCATTAGATGCGCCAATCCTGGTGCTTCGCCCCAGCTCATCCCGCGCCCTGGTGCGGTGGCAAACGGGGTAATATATGGGGTTAATACCAGATGTGTAATGTCACCTGGCATCAAGCCCTGGGGTTGGTGAGGTCAGGCGTCTATCAGATACCCGTCATCACCAACCCAGTCAGTAATAAAAAAAAATAGACGACAAACACATTTTTATTTGAAAAAACACTCCCCAAAACATTCCCTCTTTAACCAATTTATTAGAAAGAAAAACAAATCCAGGTCTGGTGTAATCCAAGGGGTTGCCATGACGATCCACACTGTCCCAGTCAATGAAGAGCAGGATGTTCCCCATTGGCTGGGAGAGCAATGCAGTGACCTGAGCTAACATCAATGGGTCAGCCCAGGTCACTGCAGGGGATGACAAGTGCTGCTGTCAGCGAGGTACATTACCTGCGCTGATCTCCAGCACACTGACAGCCCCTGTCACTGAGGTCAATGACCGGCGCCTTCACATCAAGTATCGCGAGAGGTCCGTGACGTCACCGCCAGTGTCAGTCTCGGGTCGGAAGCGATAGGTGATGTGACAAGCGGCGGCCATGGAGGACAGTGACAGCGCTGAGGTTGGGATGGCGGGACTTCATCACCGCAGGTAAGCCGAGCGGGGGGGGGGGTTGGTTGCATGTGTGAGAGTGTGTGTGTGTGTGTGTGTGTATATGTATGTATACATGCCGCGGGCAGGAGGGGGCGGAGCGAGCTGAGCGGGAAGTGTGGGCTTCCTGCACGTAACTAAGATAAACATCGGGTAACTAACCAAAGCGCTTTGCTTGGATACCCGATGTTTATCTTGGTTACCAGCTTGTGGCAGGCTGCCAGCTGGCTCCTGCACACTGTAGCTGTAAAGAGCCCTGCTTTTTGCTGCTAGAACCGTTCTCGAACGTATCTAGAACTATCGAGCTTTTGCAAAAATCTCGAGTTCTAGTTCGATCTCGAACAGCCCCAAAAATCACTCGAGCCCCGAACTGGAGAACCTCGAACCGCGAACCGCGCTCAACTCTACTCATAATATGATTGCAATTATATTTCTGTATGTGATGTAAACATCAGACAAACACAATTAAAAAACAGAGGGCAACAGATCATGTGAAAATATAATTTTGGTGTCATTCTCAAAACTTTTGGCCATGACTGTATATTAAAAAACTTAAGTAACATTATACTCACACAGCCCTCACTTCACTCATTGCCTAGTCCAAATTTAGTCCTGTCATTATTTTTGCACCAATCGCTGTTTTAGTCTTCACTTGGCCAGCTTCCGCATATACTTCATTGTCATTTGCTGCGCCAAATCATGACGTCATGTTGTTGTCAGAGCATGAGATGCCGAAGGTGCCAAAAGACTCTGCACTTGTTACTCGACGAGTATTGTGGGTGCTCAAATGTATCACTTGAGAATGATCAGACACAAAGACCTGGCTCCCTTCAGTGAACTATGGGAGCCAGTTCCCTAGTGAGAGCCGCTTCCAGTCTCCAAATGGCTCTTACTGAGGATAAAATCAACTTGCCAGGATGCTGGGTGTAAAGAGAAAAAAAATCTGCCCACCCTCCCCCAGAAATGCTTTGTTTTTGGACAGCTGTATGTGGGCAGAGAGCCGGACTACCCATCAGTAATTGACTTCCATTATACTTGTTACTTGAGTCAACCCTGTGAGAGTATCCAACCTGCTTGATTCGAGATATGAGCACTTTACTGCTCTCTCATTATTTGTTATATTCTGTCACGATTCTCTGTGCAGAGCATCTCACAGACCTAGAGCTGCTCTGCGGCGCTTACAGACCTGACATTGTGTAAATTCCTTGTGCAGAGCATCATGCCTTTGGAAATGCTCTGCAGCACCTACAGATCTGGCAGTGTGTCTATTCCTTTGTGTAGAGCATCTTGCCTTTAGACATGTTCTGAGGCATCTACAGATCTGGCTGTGTGTCTATTCCTTTGTGCAGAGCATCCTGCTTTTAGACATGTTCTGAGGCACCTACAGATCTGACAGTGTGTCTATTCCTTTGTGCAGAGCATCTTGCCTTTAGACATGTTCTGAGGCACCTACAGATCTGACAGTGTGTCTATTCCTTTGTGCAGAGCATCTTGCCTTTAGACATGTTCTGAGGCACCTACAGATCTGGCTGTGTGTCTATTCCTTTGTGCAGAGCATCTTGCTTTTAGACATGTTCTGAGGCACCTACAGATCTGACAGTGTGTCTATTCCTTTGTGCAGAGCATCTTGCCTTTAGACATGTTCTGAGGCACCTACAGATCTGACAGTGTGTCTATTCCTTTGTGCAGAGCATCTTGCCCTTGGAGATGCTCTGCGGTGCCGCCCTTGTTAATGAACTGGCAGCTTGGTTACTATACTGGAGTCCATGTTGGTTCTGGAAGGTGCTGGTTACTCAGCTGTTCCATCTTTCAGGTTATTGCTCCAGCTTCATTACTGAGCATACTCCCACAGAACTCTGCCAGTTGTATTCTCTGGCTCTGCTGTTTGGCCATAGTTTGTGTATCTGCTAGTATCCTGATCTTGGTATTCTGATCCTGGACCGTTATTGGACTTCCCTCTTCTCGCTCGCTATTCCTGTCATGCATTCCTGTCTTGGACCCATTATCTGACTATATCTTTGCTTGCTCCCTTTTACTACTACATGCTCTTCTAGTATTGTGCCTCTCTGATTATGCCCTGACTACGTCTGTTTACCCCCTATGATTATACGTGATATCTGTTACCAGACGCCGCCTCTCCTGACTACCCTTCCGTTCATGCGACCCGGTA
This sequence comes from Anomaloglossus baeobatrachus, assembly GCF_048569485.1. Taxonomy (NCBI): domain Eukaryota; kingdom Metazoa; phylum Chordata; class Amphibia; order Anura; family Aromobatidae; genus Anomaloglossus; species Anomaloglossus baeobatrachus. The sequence goes on from NC_134354.1 coordinate 600,408,831, forward strand.
AGATAGTATTTGACTTGCCTTGAACCTCTTCACTCATCTCTACCTCCCATGTTAATGAAAACTACAATTCCATAGTTTCCTCTTGCACCTATTGGCATTATAGTGCTGATAATTTGACAATGCTAAATTAGAGAATGAGCTTTTGTTATAGTTATTATTTTGCTGACAGTGTTTTCAGATCCTGAAGCAATTCCTGGGAGGACCGGGGGATCTGTATTATGTTAGCTTTCTGTCTCACAGCAATGGAGGAAAAAGGGACACAAGTTCAGTTCTGTTGAAGACTGGTGAGACGGTTCTTTTTCTGTTTTATTAAGAATAGCTGATTTTCCATAGTATTCCCACTGCTTTTGCATTTGAGAAGTCCTTTGGACAGAGAGAATTTTTCTATCTCTGCATTATAGTAGTGCTTTGGATAAAAAGAATACTGGTCCACATATTACTATCATTGCTGCCTGCTTGATGTACTACTGCCCCACAACATATATAAGGCATTTATATGGGAGTACATCAATTGATGTGATACATGCTATATATATAGCTGTTCTATGTTGTTTGTCAGTAAGATTTTAATATAAATTATTGAATAAAAGTTAATTTTTAGGCGTTTTTTTGCTGGTACCCTGCTATTTTGAGTAACAATAAGGTTACTTTAATAAAAAACACAGAAATAAGTTTTTTTTTTCTATTGAACCAGGTCACACATAGTGATCAGTCAGTTGGGGGGTGAGTTTTATTATAGTATATTCTAGCTCTTTCTTGACTATGTGATATAATCATGAATACCGCCCACTATAACCAATATATGTTCACCCCTTATATGACAATACAAAAAGTGGGAGGCTCAAAAGTGATTAATGGCTAGAGAGCTTATAATAAAGAGCAGCTGGATGACTGTGACATTTTTACTATGCCACCCACTATAAGGAGAGCGGCCTAATGTTACAAACAGCCGCAGTAAATGTAATAGGAAGAAAATGGTTCTGCTTCTCAATGTGCTGTCATTTCTAATATAAATTACTGTACACTCGACCTGTCAATAATAGTATCAAAATATGTGATACATATTCAGCTCCGAGAAGCTGAAACTGGACAAGAAGGCAAGTCAATGTCACAATGCAAGTGACTGAGCATTTGTTTATTTAGGCTTATTTAATAATGTTTAGACTCGAGGAAGGAGAGAACAGTAATATACAGTTGATGATGCAATTGCTTACATTTAATTTAATTTAATATAAGCCACTGGGATCTGCAAGATGCAGAAGAACCTAATATTGAAGAGGTTACATTAAGATGGCTAGAGGCACCAGATTGACACTATACAATAAACTGCACATGTAATTTTGGCAGCAGAGGAGATAATATAAAAAATCACTAGCATAAAATGCCTACATTTCCATGTTTTCAGCATGGCTATGAATGAGAAGCCAGTCAATACTGATAACAAGTTCATATGTTTTCTTTTTTCTTATTATTTGAATTATATATCTCAACCCTCATAGCACTATTTCTTCAGTGCCCAAAATCAATATGAGCGCTATGAAATATTGTATTAATGCTGACATAAACCCCTGTGTGCTTACACATACCATATTATTTCTGGATTACTTGTGCAAATTTAATTTTACTTTTTGAAGGTTTGATTTTATGAGAGCAGTAATACATTTTGATCATTTAAAGGGGAAATGCATAAGGATCTCATAGTATGGAACTTTTCTGATTGAGTCATTTTTAATGTTTATAGTAGCAGGTGCGGGGAGCCGGGTGGAATCTGTTTTCCAATTATTCAGATATGCAATTACCAATAATTGATATATACTAATATGTAATTATAATATAAATACTGAAATGTATGTTTGCTCTACTTGGAATAAAACATTGGTAATGCAGTTTTTTGGGTTCAAGGTGACAAGGACATTAATTTTTTTTTATAACTGTAGAATTTAGAGAAAACTTCAGTCCTACTGTTGTTTTGTAAACCTAAATAGTTGATGTTAACAAGTGCATAAAATTGAAAACGCCACCTTGGTTAACTCATAAGTGTTAGATAAAGAGATCAAGCTTCCAAGTGCTCTGATATTCCTTATTTGACTTAAATGCTGGGATAAACAGGGGCAGACATACAAAACAGATTATATCAATACTAAAAGAAAATTTGAGCCTTTTGATCCAAGATGGCTAAACGTAGAGCACCCATTGTGGCAGATCAAACAAATTGACCTACTTAGCTATTTTTCACCACTTACATAATGATTATTACACTTTCCAACACTTTCTATTGATGAATGAAGGGTATTGGTGATGCTAAGAAGGCATATTCCTTGGCCAAAAATGCAATCAAAAATGCGCCAATATTGTTGGACATATTTTCTGCACAATGTAAACTAACCAGTGGTATAAACTACTAACTACATGCATCATAAATCAGACAGTGGCTGCATGATTTCAGTTATGCATGTTTGACTCTGAAACGTACCAGCATTTCAGAGAAAAATATACTTTAAAAAGGATCGAATAGCTGTTTCCCAGTTTCTTCTCCCCATCTGCTCCTTTGAGTGGTGGGTCTCTCCCTGGATATGTTTATTGTGTTTATGTGAACATGCCTATCACCAGGGATGACCAATCCTCCTTAAATTCAGTTCAGTCGGTGTTTGCCAAATTTACTTGTGTTTACTGAACATTTTGCCAGACATATCCAAAACCCATTGAATTCAGTTGGAGGCAAAAACAAAGGCATAGACAACACCTTAAGGGGAGGGGTAAAAACTTCCAAAACAGCTCAAAGCACAGCCATTAGCTTCTTAGACAATTAACATAAGAAATACTGAGGTGGATGAGTGACAGGGGTAGGCCTGGTTGGCTGAGAGCTCTCATACCTCATGCACCAGCTCAAACTGCTTTTCTACTTACACTCAGGTGGCAGCAATATTATCTTCATAGTCTGTTATTGCTACACACATTAAAGGATAGTAAAATAGGTAGAAGAGTGAAAGGGAGGTGAATGTCTGCCAGTTACTACAAGCAACACACAACAAAAACACACAACTAGGAGTCCCTATTCCTATTTTCCAAAGTTAGGGACAGAAACTAGGACAGTAACATCAATTGCCCCAGAGTATCCATAGTTTTGTGGCACAGCAGTTAAGCAAAAGCCATGCAGGAGAAAGGGTCTGAGCCAGCATTTATAGCCTTTAAATTAAGTTAAAATTAAGATTTGGATGAGTGACGGGTGTAAGCCAGGTGATCTGCGATCCCTGCCACTACAGACAACACACAAATTGGAGACCCAACTTGAAATATCCACATTATCAAAAATTAGTGGCAGGCACCAGGAAAAGTGTTATCAATTGCCCCAGAATATGAATAGTATAATAACACAGCATGGATGCATTGGACAGTGCCTGGAAGAAGGTTTTGGCCAGCATTTCTAGCTTAAACATTGATCAGCAATAGGTGGATGAGTGACAGGTGTAGGCCTGGTGCTCTGAGAAACCTTCCACTACAGACAACACAAAATTTGAAGACCTATCTGGGTGTTTCCACATTTCCCAAAATTCCACAGAAGAAGCATTTACTATTTAGATGATGAAATAAAAGACTGTGGCTGGACTACAGAAGTAGAAATCGCTATTTAGATTATGAAATGGCAATTTCTGGCTGGACCATAGAAATAGCAATCACTATGCAGATGAAGAAATGGCAATTTGTGGGTGGACCATAGAAGTAGAAATCACTATTTAGACGATGAAATGGCAGTGTTTAGCTGGACCACAGAAGTATAATTCACTTTTTAGATGATGAAACTGCAATTTTTGGATGGACCACAGAAGTAGCAACCACTATTTAGATTCTGAAATGTTTATTTGGGGCAGGCAACAGGACCAAAGATATAGCTATCAGAATTTAGCTGCTGAAATTTAAATCGCTGGCAGGACCACAGAATTAGAACTCAGGATTCATAGGCTAACATGTTGATTGGTGAAAGGAGCAGAGTTATTATGAATTTGTTTTTATCTGCATTTATATGCAGCTGTACACTGCTCCCGTGTGGCTGTGCACTGCTCCTGCATCTCTCCTTCCCTTCCTGGGCCACTCATCATTGCTCATCCATATGCATTGCTTTCTACGCCCACCGGCTGTCCTGGCATCTGTGATTGGTTGCAGTCAAATGTACCCCAGCCTGTGTGACGGTGTCTGCCTGCAACCTATCACAGGCACTGTCTGTGGGTCAGTATCGTGGTATAAAAATAAATGAAACAATTGACATATGGTCCCCCCATATTATGATTCCCAGCACAGATAAACACACGGCTACAGGCTGCAGCCCCTAGCCTTCAGCTTATTTTGGCTGTGTATCAAAATAGGAGGAACTGAATGTGGATTTTTTTTAAATTATTAAAAAAAAAAAAAACAGAGCTCATTTACCCTTCCTTAATCCATAATTGAGTTTCCACCTCTGCCTTAGTCATTAGTTTGGCTGCAGCAGAAACATTACATTGCCAGCGCTATCACATAGCTTGATTTGTCTACATAAGCAAAATCTCAGAGCAGCTCGGGAAACAGCACTGTACCAGAGCATTGGTAAGTATGAAGTGCTTGCTTCTTTCTTATTTTCTTTAGTTTTTTCATTTCTCGAGTGCCAGATCCAGATCAAACAGTCGGAGTCCAGGGCCCGAGCCCAGCACCCAGGTACCTTTGAAACCATGCGGATCTGGACTTTTACTGTCCGGGTCCGCCCATCACTAATTCAGACAGCATCTGCAAGACCTTAACCTAAAACATATGAGAATACAATTTAGGGCCCATGCTAATGGCCAGGCAAAAAAGTCTGCAGCACATCATTCTGTGTAAATATATTATGTGCTGCCGATAACATGCTATTCTATGCACACAGAACGATTGTGTACATTTCCAAATTATCAATTGATTTTTCAATATAATATTTATCAATGCTGTCTAATTTTTTGAAAAGTATAGACTAGTAATTTTTAAAATGCACAGTGGTTCATTCCATTTGATAAATCTGTCTAATTTTAAAGGGAACCAGCTGATACATGCTGCCCAATCCATGGGCAGCAAGTATCAGACACTGGCTTCATGATTTCAAGTCAGATATCTTTGACTCTGAAATTCTGCAAGAAAAACATACCAAGCTGCTGGAAACAGAGCCATACAGGGGACTAGTTGGACAAGAGGCTCCCTTATGGCTTTTCTCTGTCCGCTCCTCAGGGATGATAGGTAGAGATGAGTGAACTTGTTTGAAAAAGGTTCACCAATGTCAAGTTTGACACAAGCCTTGCTTATTCATATTTGTTTTTGGAAGCCCGAGCACTTTTCTCAAAAATCGGCAATGTTCGTCATTGTTTGGTAACCTTTCACGATTGCACTAATGATTTTCTTCTACATTATTATGACTTTGGCTAGTGGTTCTATATGATGAGTGTGATGCCCCTGCGGTAACCAGTTATCACAAAAACATGGTAACAACAAGGTAACAGCTCGGGTCCTACATGACTGTGCCAGTCACTACACACACACTAGCACCCGAGGACATTTACACTTGCTGTGTCTGGCTGGGAGCCTCACCTAGCCAGATGACAGGGCTGGGCACTGTTAGATAATAGACAGCAAACTGGGAGGAAGAGACCAGACCTGGGGAAAGAGAAAGTGACCTGGGGAGTGTGGCTAGTCAGTCGGAGAAAGAAAGTGAAGGGAGAAGAGTTTAGGAGGTGGAAGTAGTAGGTTGGGGAGGAGTTGTAAGAAAGGTGTCAAGACAGACCACAGACTCTTGAGACACAAGGAAAGCAGCAAAGAATCCGCAAAGACCTGAGTAGAAGGAACAGCCACTCAGAAGTGGAAAGTAGCAGGAGAGCGAGAGAGCAAGCTTCAAGGACAGAGGAATCCTGTGGGGTGGACATCCAGGGCTCACAATATTTTGCACGCAAGGGTTGCAGATCCCAGAACAGGCCAGAACTTCAAGCCATCTTTTAACTCTGCCAGGCAAGTGGGTTCCAGGACTCATCTGCCACCACTAACGTCCGAGGCATCAGCAGCAAAGAGAGGACCGGGAGAAATTCCCTTAAATAGTCCAAGCTGCCTGCAGCAGGACACAGACACCAGGAGGACCTCCAAGTGCTCCACGCCAGGGAGGACCCACATACACCAGAGTGCACAGGAGGTAGAGTGGCATCAATTTGGCTGGCACAGCCATGAGGGACACAGGCACACCTGGGATCCAGTACATCCCCAGGGCGTGAAGCTAGTAAGTCAAGAAAATCAAACTGCACTCTCTGTCTGGATTGCTTCATTGTGCTGTGCCTCAACGTTAACCCTTCACCTACCCCTAGGGAAAAGCTCTGCTCTCAGAGGGCTCCACCATCCATGCTGTCTCCATCCATCATTTCCAGTGGGAATCCGCATCGGCGGCCCTACTATCCCTGGCCGCAAACCGCTAGTGGCATAGTTGGACTTTATTTTTCTTTTTCATTTAAAACTGTTCAAAGGGGGCCCCCGGGTCCGGGACCCCTCGAGCCACGTACCGCCAAGATCTGAGCAGCTCGTCTTCCCCGGGGTGCAACATGAGCAGGTGGAGGTGTTTGATGAGGGAGGTAAAATCAGAGGAGAGGCAGACTGTTGTTTTTGTTTTTTTTCTTAACTTAATGTGTGGATGTTCTGGCAGAAAATCAGGGCGCAAAAACTCTACCCGACTTTCAGACACAAAGGCTTGTTTCATTGGCTTCCTAAGTCACATGTCCCACTGCATATAAGAAGTTGATATGCGGTGTTGGTTCAATTCTAAAGGGTGCTTTACACGCTGTGACATCGCTAGCGATTGCTAGCGAGCGTAACAGCACCCACCCCCGTCGTACATGCGACATTTGGTGATCGCTGCCGTAGCGAACATTATCGCTACGGCAGCGTCACACACACATACCTGTGCAGCGACGTCGCTGTGACCACCGAACAATCCCTCCCTCAAGGGGGAGGTGCATTCGGCGTCACAGCGACGTCACTAAGCGGCCAGCCAATAGAAGCGGAGGGGTGGAGATGAGCAGGACGTAACATCCCGCTCACCTCTTTCCTTCCTCATCGCAAGTGGAGGAAGGTAAGGAGATGTTCGTCGTTCCTGCGGCGTCACACATAGCAATGTGTGCTGCCGCAGGAATGACGAAGAACATCGTACCGGCAGCAGCAACGATATTAAGGAAATGAACGACGTGTCAACGAGCAACTATTTTTAATGTTTTTGTGCTCGTTGATCATTTGTGTTACATGCTGCGATGTCTGTAATGGCGCCGGATGTGCGTCACTACCGACGTGACCCCGACGATATATCGTTACCGATATCGCAGCGTGTAAAGAACCCTTAAGACTGCTACAGATTGGGGATGATGCTGCTACTGCACCGGGGTAGAGTAAGTAAAATGCAGCTTGTTTGTTTTTTTAACAACAATCTAATCCAGCAGGCAAATTTTTTCTCAAATAGAACAACCCTTTTAATATCCAATTTTTTGTCATTGATCACTGCAGATTGAATTAGGGCTATTAGGTGCCATATTCTTTGGTTAATATTTATGATACAACTCTTCTGCTAAGCTTTGTCTGTGTTCATTGAGGTGATTTTTCTGAGTACAGTTGCTTTTTTTTTAAAATATCACAGTTGGTGGCTGCAAGGTCGATTCACAGGAATAATGAGTGGATCATTGGTGTATTTCATTTTTTCACCACAGTAACCACTACAGGCAACAGCAACAGACCATATAGATAAATCTGCCGTCAAAGCCTTGAGTCTGTAACATTTCAGGAGAATGAAAGGTAAACACGATAGGCTTCTCGTAAGGATTAAATCTTGATATTAAACAACTATGTGGTATTTTTACTAATGTCCATTTTGTTACGTTTATTACAGTTTAGGTGTATTATAAACTTCATGATATTTAATGTTAATTTTCAAGGCAAATGACCATAATACAGTATTATAAAATAATGAACCCTAGCTTGTCTATGATCATGTTTTTCCATTTACTATGAATTTCCATTATGTGCCCAGGGCTCATTAAATAATCTCCATCCAAAATTCTTTCACATTCCTCCTCCCTGTGCTCATCTGATGAGATTAATTGTGTGTGACTGATAAGCATACTTCTATGCAAACAATATATTAGGCAATATATTCTACAAAGTAATGCACCTTGCCTTGCAGTAAGTGCGACATTGTGAAAGTAAAATTAGCCATAAATGGTAGAGGCAACTGCAGTCTGACTTTTACGACTATCTATACAGATAAAGCAGACATATTCTGGAAGATTATACAGAAAATGCAGCAACTTTTGCTCACAGGGCACCAACTTCAGAAAAAAATAAGTAACCAGTTGAGATGAGTGAGCACTAAAATGCTTGAGTGCTCAATTCTTGAATTGAGCAGGTTGGACACTCGGACGGGCTCGAATCAAGTAACGAGTACTATTGAAGTCAATGAGAAACTAAAGCATTTTTCCGAAAGACCCTACAAAGAGGGCAGTAAGATTGCAGAAAGGGATGGAAACAGCACTGAAATGGAACATGTACAGCATAGGAAAGATACCTGGATGCATCTCTGACTCCCAGGTCTCTACTGGGAACAATGCTATTTCACCACTTTTACAGATTAAAGGTAAATCATACAAAAAACAAAGATAAAATAGATTTTACAGGAAAAAATGTTAAAAAACATTTTTTTCAGTATAATGACTTGTATATAAGGCAATAGAAAAATATAAACACCTCCCCCACCCCTTAAGCTATAAACACATGTAGCATTTATGCTGCAGTTTTACACTTTCTCATTGCTTTCAATGTTGAAAAATACACTCCAAAAATCTGTAAAAATACTGAAAGAGTTAACATGCTGATTCTTTAAGAAATACATCAGTTTTCCATTTCAGTCAGAAGAAAAAAGCAACCATGCCTGCACCGTGGGGGGAGGCAGAGTCTTCGATTCAGGCATGTACCTACCCCCTCCAGTACACCCCAAACCTGGGTACTCCTAATGTCCTTTTACCTCTAGGATCCCAAGTGGACTCACACATAGCAACTATAGGTTTTCCTGGATTGTTTCGTTCCCTCCAAATCTCCTGTGATTAGATTATTGGGCCCGGCTTCCTCAGCCTATTCAAGATATACACATCCTGCTCAGGACCCCACAGGGGCCCTGATGACACTAATATATCCTTTTTACCTAAGACATTAAAAGGTCTATCTGCAGAATTTTGGGACTTGCCCTCTACGTCCACAAATGACTACAGTTAGGTCCAGAAATATTTGGACAGTGACACAATTTTCGCGAGTTGGGCTCTGCATGCCATCACATTGGATTTGAAATGAAATCTCTACAACAGAATTCAAGTGCAGATTGTAACGTTTAATTTGAAGGTTTGAACGGAAATATCTGATAGAAATTGTAGGAATTGTACACATTTCTTTACAAACATGCCACATTTTAAGAGGTCAAAAGTAATTGGACAAATAAACCAAACCCAAACAAAATATTTTTATTTTCAATATTTTGTTGCGAATCCTTTGGAGGCAATCACTGCCTTAAGTCTGGAACCCATGGACATCACCAAACGCTGGGTTTCCTCCTTCTTAATGCTGTGCCAGGCCTTTACAGCCGCAGCCTTCAGGTCTTGCTTGTTTGTGGGTCTTTCCGTCTTAAGTCTGGATTTGAGCAAGTGAAATGCATGCTCAATTGGGTTAAGATCTGGTGATTGACTTGGCCATTGCAGAATGTTCCACTTTTTTGCACTCATGAACTCCTGGGTAGCTTTGGCTGTATGCTTGGGGTCATTGTCCATCTGTACTATGAAGCGCCGTCCGATCAACTTTGCGGCATTTGGCTGAATCTGGGCTGAAAGTATATCCCGGTACACTTCAGAATTCATCCGGCTACTCTTGTCTGCTGTTATGTCATCAATAAACACAAGTGACCCAGTGCCATTGAAAGCCATGCATGCCCATGCCATCACGTTGCCTCCACCATGTTTTACAGAGGATGTGGTGTGCCTTGGATCATGTGCCGTTCCCTTTCTTCTCCAAACTTTCTTCTTCCCATCATTCTGGTACAGGTTGATCTTTGTCTCATCTGTCCATAGAATACTTTTCCAGAACTGAGTTGGCTTCATGAGGTGTTTTTCAGCAAATTTAACTCTGGCCTGTCTATTTTTGGAATTGATGAATGGTTTGCATCTAGATGTGAACCCTTTGTTTTTACTTTCATGGAGTCTTCTCTTTACTGTTGACTTAGAGACAGATACACCTACTTCACTGAGAGTGTTCTGGACTTCAGTTGATGTTGTGAACGGGTTCTTCTTCACCAAAAAAAGTATGCGGCGATCATCCACCACTGTTGTCATCCGTGGACGCCCAGGCCTTTTTGAGTTCCCAAGCTCACCAGTCAATTCCTTTTTTCTCAGAATGTACCCGACTGTTGATTTTGCTACTCCAAGCATGTCTGCTATCTCTCTGATGGATTTTTTCTTTTTTTTCAGCCTCAGGATGTTCTGCTTCACCTCAATTGAGAGTTCCTTAGACCGCATGTTGTCTGGTCACAGCAACAGCTTCCAAATGCAAAACCACACACCTGTAATCAACCCCAGACCTTTGAACTACTTCATTGATTACAGGTTAACGAGGGAGACGCCTTCAGAGTTAATTGCAGCCCTTAGTGTCCCTTGTCCAATTACTTTTGGTCCCTTGAAAAAGAGGAGGCTATGCATTACAGAGCTATGATTCCTAAACCCTTTCTCCGATTTGGATGTGAAAACTCTCATATTGCAGCTGGGAGTGTGCACTTTCAGCCCATATTATATATATAATTGTATTTCTGAACATGTTTTTGTAAACAGCTAAAATAACAAAACTTGTGTCACTGTCCAAATATTTCTGGACCTAACTGTATATGGTCTCTATACCGATTATCTCTAATTATGTTGCATTGTAAATTAAATATATCCTGTATCAATATAGTGTTCCTTCCACACATATATTACATATTTTGCCTCTTAGACTGATTACCTTGAGAAAAGCAATTCCACAAGCCGAAAGATTGGTCTCTCGTCTTCTTTCTTGCCTTTTTGCAATAATAAAAGCTCAATTACATGTTAAAAAATATGCAATTTTTTTTACTCTTCTTTGTGTGCCGAAGTTCTTCTGCTATATTTGTGACACACCCTGCCCCAGGGCCTCAAGCGATACTTCCAACTGGGTCGGACTAGTCTGGGGATGTCAGTGGTGGCGGGGCCCGGCTCCGTGACCCTGGTGTTGTTTTTCTTCAATAAAGGGGATGATGATGGGAGTTGTATTTATAATGAAATAAAGTTTGTGATACCACCTGTGGGTTTGCAGCTATGTGGGAAGTTTCTTTACCTCCTTCCTTTTATTCTGCATCAACCGGTGAAGTCCTGGGAGACCAGTACAGGTGATCGTAGCAATCCGGTTGGCCTGGAAGCAGTTGGGGGGTATCTCCCTGGCCAGGTGAGTATTGAGGCCTCCTCTTCTCTCCTACAGAACACCGCTGTGTTATTCAAATGGAGGCTCTCTCTGCTGGTATTTGTGGTACTACCCTTTACCCCTATGGTAGGCTGCACGAGCCATCTCAAGTGCCGCTCTGCTGACAGTGGCTCCGGGTCCCTGATGTGGGGCTGTACCTTTGGGTTGTTGTGGAGCCAGGAGACTTGCAGTCCTCCTGCTCTTCGGATTTTGTTCCTGGGACTCGAGTACCCTGGGCAATCACGGACTCCGATGTCCGGTCTTTAGCATTTTCTTCTGAGGTGAGCCGGTTCAGCTCCACTCCCCAGAATCTTCCTCCTGTGCCTCTCTGCAGACCTCACTTTTTCTGGGCTTAGTTATCTTAGCCCCAAACCCCAGCTCGCTGGTCCGCATTACTCCAGCTCCTCACTCAAGCTCCTCTCTCTTCAACGATCAACTTCCAACTGTCACTCCACTAGCTCCTCCCACAGGTCAGAGCTTCTGGGAAACTCCCCAGAACACCAGGTTTAGAGCTCCCTCTGCTGGCCCGGATTAGGAACTGTGTTGAATGTATGTACTACTGGCCAAGGGACTCCCCCTCTTGCTTCCAGGCTTGGTATTAACCTTTGTGTGGCAACACTACTGTGGCAACCAGACCACTGGGGTGCCACATTTGAACTTTATTTTACTTCAGAGCACCACCTGTTAGTGAGCCAGGGTTTGCTTACTTTGATATATATCATGATATTTGATGTGAAGATAGCCTTAATAGCCAGGCAATTTCTCACCATATTTCCCCATCATCATGACGATAGTAGATGACATAGTAGAGGGGGAAATAAAACTACACCTGCTGTTAGTCACTGGTAAGTGTAATTTTAACATTTTACTACCTTCTCTGGGTATGTGCTGTGTGTGACATGGTCAGACACATTCTGTTAAATTTCTGAAAAAAGGACTCTGAACCTCCTATGGGACAATGCAAAAACTGCCAAAAATTAGAAGGAAGAGTGACTCCAATACACTTTATATTGACATAAAGGAGAGCCTCATAAACATTCTGTTAAAATTGTTAGGTAGTGGGACTCCTAGACTTCTAATTCCTAAGAACTAAGGGCAAGGGCTGTCAAAAATTATAGGGAGGGACTACAATAAACCCTGAAGAAAAGTAGAAGATAGCTTCAATACACTCAATACACCCAGGAAAATACATAGAGGAGGGCCTCATAAAACATTTGTATCCCATTATTAAGGAGTGGGATTCCTAAACTAGTAAAGGCTATGCACTAGAAGATGACAAGGTGCAGCTATTGGTGTAAGAGATGGGGAAATCCTGATGGAACTAGGACCTGCTATCCTTGCCGTCAGTAGCACTGCAACGTCCCAGGGTCTGACTTGTTCCTGGCCTCCAGAAGGTTCAGCCAGTGTGCTATCAGGGAAATGTAGCATTCCTGGCCACAAGCACTTGTCCACATGTCAGTGGTTAGGTGGACCTTCCCATTAACTGCATTGGTCAAGTCAAAAGTAATGTTATGAGACACATGCTGGTGAAAGGCAGGGATGACAAACCAGGAAAAATAATGGTGGTTGGGGTCCGAGTACTGAGAGATGGCCGCCGCGATCAGATTGCAGAAAACATATATGTCCACAAGTCTAAGTGGCAATATTTCAAAAGCAAGCAGTCTGAAAATGTACCTGTTCAGATTTTCGGCCTGTGGGTGTGTGGCTGAGTATTTCCTTTTGCATTTCAAGGCCTGAAGTAAAGACAGCTGAATGTTGCTATCAGAAGGAAGTGGACATGGTTGCTGATGGTGGTTGAAAATGTGCAATGACAGGATCAGGGTAGAAAGCATCTGTACCTGCAATCTGGACAGGGGATTGTCAAGCACATAGCACTGGGGAAGAGGCAGGGGTGTCACCTGTAGACACTGATTGTGGACCAAGGCATTTGGCCCACTTAGTAAGGTGCTTTGATAACATGTACCTGAGCATACTGGTGGTGGTCAAGCTGGTAATGATCAGGCTCCTGCTAATTTTGGTATGGTACAGGTTGCAAATGGCCATGTTCTTACCTTACACACTTTCTTTAAAAAAGTGCAAGAATGTGGAGCACCTAACCCTTGGGCTGGGAACTTGCCACGTGTGGGTGCTCTTGGCAATAGTTGCCCACCTTATCGCTTTGAACACCATACTGCCTCTTCCTGCCTGTTGAAGTGTTGCATGTTCTGCCCCTCTATGCTGCTGTCCTTGCTCTGCATTCTACTTTTTCAAGATGGATCAGTGACTTCATCATCCACCACCTTGTCTTCCACTTCTGCACTCTGATATATTTCCTGAGCAAGCAAAGCAATGCCAGTAGCCAACATGACAATGGCAATAATGTAATTGGCAGGTAATCCCAACATGTTTTAGTAGCTAAAAATCAGCTATAAAACATGTGGGGTGGGGACTCAAGCAACCATGATACTCGATCAAATAGCGAGCATGACTGAGCACCTCGATGCTCGAACGAGTATTGAGAAGTGGCAATCGCCCATGACTGCCAACCAGAGTTGGCACTATTAAATGTAGTAAATAAATATAAACTCCAGTCAGATTGTTTGATCATATTCATTGTCCATAACATTTTTTAATTAATATTTGTTTTTATCATATTAAATATGTTTTTCATCTGGAAATAATAACCAGTTATAGACTAGGGCTTTTTCCAATATTCAAATCCAGGCATGTTTTTTTTCATACATGTAATTTTAAAAACTTTTTTCAATTTTTGTTCAAATTTTAGTAGAGCCTAATTTTTACAGTATATGGGGCCTCATTTTTGATTTTTCCTTCATTCGAATTTCTATTATTTGCCATTATCAGTTGAAAAGCACAAAGAAAAAATAAAGTAAATGCTTGTCTGTTTTGTTTCTCATTATTTAAAACCAAAAGTGTCACTACAATGCATTTTAAATTAAGTTCCCACAGACAGTGGCTTTCTTTTTCTTTGGTAATTTTTCAACTGATTTATTTACACCACTATGCAAATTAAAAATATTTTTTTTTCCAACTGGGGCTGAAATTTTAACAAAGGCTATTGGACAAATTTAGTTGACATTTCAAAGCTTGGGCTCCCTTCTAGGACCCAAAAAAATATGATCACTAGGGCTGGAACAGAAAACACCACTACTGCTTCCTAAACCCATTTAGTACTGTTTTAAAAGTGATCAATAAGACAGAGATTTTAAAAAAACATCGTTACTTTCTTTATGAGGACATTAGCTATCTCGGACAAGTGGCTCCCCATTTCTACTATAGAATTAATTCTGTGCCATGGTTGGCAAGTTAGTAAATCTGTTCATCCAGTAATAATTTATTTATGCAAGCAGGTATCATTTGCACAAGTACCATATGAATTGAAATTATAAGCAACCAGGGTTTTATTTTTTCATCAGTATAGCCATATGAGGTCTTGCTTTTTGAAAAATTACTTGTATTTGTATATGACATTCTGTCCCATATTATGATGGAAAACAAGAAAAATTCCAAGCACAGTGAAATTGCAAAAATCGTGCAGTACCATGATGGCTTTTTCGGCTTTTTATTTACCATGTTCACTATATGGTAAAATTGACCTGGTAATAGGATTCCTTAGTTCAGTACGAATTTGTAGATACCAAACAAGCTTTACTTTTATGTAAGTGGTGAAAAAAAATCAGAAGTTTGTAAAAAACAGAATTGCCCTTTTTTGTCGCCATTAAATTCAGGTTTAGGTGCAAAGTCTGAATTGAGTAGTTTGACACAACCCTTGCTTGCTGTCATTGTGTGAGAACAAAACAAAAAAAAACAGACATTAAGGTGCTGCTGCTGCAGTATAGCAAAGATTTATTCAATCATAGTTAAACACTGTGTGGTGATGATGTACAGCTCACAGTATATCACTGGAATTTTGAATTTCTATTCATAGATTTAGACTTTCACTCCCATTTTCAATATGGTACATCATCACTGAAGCAGTACACCACAATAGCATTAAGCCTTTATCTATCCCTTTCTTTTGTTCTCTGAGTGCTCATGTACCACCCCGGGGCTCGGCCACAGCCGAGCCGCTCAGATCCGGGCTCGTCGGTGGGTGGCTTGAGCTCCTCCGGACCCAGAGGTCACGTCGCTCTGAAGGGAGGCTGGCGCTACATGAGGGGTTTCGGTGGGGAGGTTCACGGCCAGAGCCTCGGTTTTGGGTTTAAGTTTGTGACGCCACCCATGGGTCGTGGTGAATGTGGACACCACCAATGCCATTGACTAGGCTCCCAGGGACGATGTTGCGCAGCTAGGTGTTGACCCCTCCGTGGGTAGGGGGTTGATGGTTTCGGGGCCCATTTGTTGGGGATTAGGATGTGGGGGGTGCGGGCGCGTTGGCGCGATGCAGGGTGGTGCACGGCCCGAGGGCACTGTTGTACTCACTGTGACAGATACACCGGAGTCTCTGGTAAACCAAAAAAAATGGTGGTCGGTGCCCGCAGCCAACTGCGTCTGGTCCCCTACCCGGTTTTGTGGTTCCCGCCTTTTTCCTGCACCTTGTTTTGTAGATTTTGACTGCCTGCGCTTCCGCGACGGGAGTCTGCTCCCCGGCTTTGTGTGTGTGTCGGGAGAGCCCGTTTGCCCACAGATGCTGGCCCATGGGATCTCTCTGCCTGAGCGGTGGCTTTCTATCCCCCTCGTTGCGCTGTTGTCTTCAGTCGGGACTTGGGTGGGAAAGAACCTAAGGTCCAGACCCCAATCAGTGAATTTGACTCGGTCCAGTGGTTTCTGGGCCTCGTACTGGGTCTGAGTACCCCTCCTGGTGCTCCGGTTTCCAGTTGGTTCCTCGGTTCGGTACCAGTGGGCCACTACCCTTCCCGGTCCCTTACGGTTCCACCAGCCGTCTTCCCGGCTCCTGCAGGCGGCAACCACTGTCTGCCTCCTGGCCACAGGGTATCCGGGCAACGACACAGATCCCCGACAGACGTTTTTCCTACTCGACTACTCTCCTCTCCTCCCTAACTTCATCTACTTGTTTTTCCCGCCTCAGTCTATCTGAACTCCTCGGTGGGCGTTGCCAACCTCCTGGCTCTGCGTCGGGTGTGAACGTCAAGGCCTGAGAGGGGTGACTCAGGGTTTTTAGGTTGGCTGCTGTTACCTTTTTAGGGGACTGGTGTTTGTGTAAGGGCCTGTCTGTGACTACCTGGCTAGTCCAGGGTGTCACATTCCCCCTTGGTTTAATGCAGACCGTCCGCGGGTTGTCCGACCACCACTGGTTTATTTTTGTTTGCTTTTGAACTGAAAAATATAAACGGGAAAACATATACAAGTATAATAAACTTTTTACATTCAAGTAAGCTGGTTAAATCATCCCTTACGGGAGGCACAGTCTTAAACGTTGCAAACATATAAAATCAACATTTTTATTAACGGGAAACGGGACCGGGTCCTTCCGCTTGCCCACCAAAGCAAACCTAAACCCTGATGCTGCCTCTAAAACTAGGTCAGCACTCTTTTTCCCTAGTCCAGGAATGGGTCAAGGTCCGGGTATTGTCCATACGGGCCGGGTAAAAAGTTCCTTACCCGGCAGTCTCTCAGAGGCCCCACGTCCAGGGGACCCCTGACCCGGAGGGTTGTCACCGGTTGCCATGGTGACAGGGCCTCGGCCTCCTCTGCGGCAGGCCCTTCCTCCAACCAGCCTCTCCAGAGACTGTAGGATCTGAAAGGTGGTCCGGGAATTATTTACAAACCCAAAAGTTATTGGGTGGCCTGCAAGTTCTCGGCCTTGTCTATTGTAAAACAGAGCAAACGGGATTCAACAGGGTCCCAACGGACCGCTACCTTTTACTCCGGTCCTTGTTAATCAGGTGAAAGTCTTGGATGATTGACACTCATTCATACATCTATTTACACAATCAACACGTCGCACCCCTAAATGGCAGTTTCCCTGTATCTAAGCAGGGGCCTACCTAGATTAGGGCATATGGACCTCCTGGGCCCAGTATTGTCAGAGGAAGGCAGCGGGATAGCGGGGACGACCAGTCCCTCTTCCCTTTTGTCAGGTATTGTGGGTAGAGACCTGCGGGGGCGTGGTGTAGGTGCATCCCTGGGTGCTCGTTCGGGTAATTCACTGGCGGGCGTCTCCAGCTCCCTCTCTTACATAGGTTGTGAGAACATTATCACGGGTACTATCACTGCGCCATTCTGCATAGGCCAGTCAGCTGGGAAGTCACCCATCACGGTATTGATCACCTCTTTCTTCTTCTCCTCGCTTGACATGGGAATAGGAGCCTCATCCACCAGCTTCAAGGGAGCCAGGCATCTCTTCAGGTGGTCCCTGGAAATGGTGGCCGTGGTCTTCCCCTGGTCACGACTGATTAGATAGGTCTTCTCATTCCTCCATCCAGTAGGCTGTATGACATATGGGGTCCTCTCCCATTGATCGTCGAGCTTGTACATCCTCCTTTTGCGCTTCAGTACCACATTCCCGAGCTCAAAAAGGGCAGCCTGAGCCCGCTTGTTGAAGCGTTGCTCCTGCTTCTCTCGATTCTGACGCAGATTCCTTTCCGCATACTCCTGAATCCGTCGGTACTGCGTCTGTCGCTTGGCCTCCCAGTTGGTAGTGGAGGGAAGAGCTTCGGGCACCTCTATGTCCATTTCTAGGACCACCGGCAGCCGCCCTGGTTGGGCTCTCATCAGTGTAGGTGTGCACTTGGTGGAACTGCAAGGGTTGTTATTGTACATGTCCACCATATCGGGCAGCTTCTCCGGCCACAGATTCCTTTCCACCATCGGTAGTGTCTTGAGGAGGTTCAGGACCAGGTGGTTCATCTTCTCGCACTTCCCATTAGTCTGGGCATGGTAGGGCGTGGTGCGGATCTTCTTGCACCCATACAAGTGGCAGAACTCTTGGAACACCTCCGCTTCAAAGGCCGGACCCTGATCCATGAGCACCTTTTATGGGTAGCCATGTGGCCGGCAGAAGTAGGCCTGAAAGGCTCTGGCAGCAGTGCGACCGGTTAAATCTTTGACGGGGACGACCACCATGAATCTTGAGTAGTGGTCCACGATGGTCAGGGCATAGATATACCCACTTAGGCTGGGCGTGAGCTTGACATGGTCTAGAGCGACCAACTCTAACGGCTGGTGGGTAACAATTGGTTTTAGCAGGGTCTTCTGGTTGGCTTTGTCCCGTCTTCGCAGTGTACAGGGACCACACTCTCAACACTTGGCCTCCACGGACCCTCGCATCCCACTCCAGTAGAACCGCTCCCTCAGCAGCATCTCCAGCTTTTTCCAACGGAAGTGTCCTGCGCCGTCATGGTAGGCCTGCAGGACCTTGGGCACACAAGCCTGGGGTACCACCAACTGGTGAACTTTCTCATGGGTCTTTGGGTTGATCAAGTCCCTATACAGCTTCCCTTGGTGCAGGTACAGGCAGTCTCTCGCCTTCCACAGCCACTGGGCTTCAGAGGGGGCTGTCTTGACCAACTGAACTGCAGGCTCCTGGTCCTGAGCTTCTTGCCACCCCTGGCTGGGCAGCGAATCAAGGTTTGCCTGCTGCTGGTTAACACAGGGCTTCTCATCCCATGGCCGATGGAATGCGGGTAGTCTTCCTCCATCCCTTTGTCGGGCAGGTGTGGCATTAGAGACAGCACATCCGCGTTGGCGTTCTTGCGGCCAGCCCTGTACTTGATAGCGAAATCGTAATTGGACAGTCGAGCCATCCACCGCTGCTCCAGGGCGCCCAGCTTGGCCGTATCCAGATGCGTCAATGGATTGTTGTCCATGTAGGCAGGGAATTTCGCCACCACGAGGTAATGCCTAAACCTTTCGGTTATCGCCCACACAAGGGCTAGGAACTCGAGCTTGAAGGAGCTGTAATTCTCATGGTTTCTCTCTGTTGTCTGGAGTTTCCTGCTGGCGTAAGCGATCACCTTCTCCTTCCCATCCTGTACCTAGGACAAGATCGCACCCAGGCCTACATTGCTGGCGTCGGTGTAGAAGACGAACGGGAGGCCGTAATCGGGGTAGTCCAAGATTTCTTCCCCTGTTAGGGCTGACTTCAACTGGTGCAAAGACTCTCGTACTTCTCACCCCAGACAAACAGAGGTCCAGGAGTTCTCCCATTCTTGGTCTGTCCCATGAGGAGGTCTTGCATAGGCGCAGCCATCTTCGTGTACCCCTTGATGAAACGGCGGTAGTAGCCCACCAGGCCCAGGAACTGCCTCACCTGCTTCACCGTGGTTGGTCGCGACTAGAGTTGAGCGCGGTTCGTGGTTCGTGGTTCTCCAGTTCGCGGCTCGAGTGATTTTGGGGCATGTTCTAGATCGAACTAGAACTCGAGCTTTTTGCAAAAGCTCGGTAGTTCTAGAAACGTTCGAGAACGGTTCTAGCAGCCAAAAAACAGCTAAATCATAGCTTGGTTTCTGCTGTAATAGTGTAAGTCACTCTGTGAATCAAACTATTATCACATTTCAGTGTATAGTGTGCGTGAACAGCGCCTTCAGATCACTGCTGTTTCTATAATGGCGATCGCCATTTTTTTTTTTTTTTTTTCTTGTCTTCCTTCCCTAAGCGCGCGCGTCTTGTGGGGCGGGCCAGCATGTCAGCCAATCCCAGACACACACACAGCTAAGTGGACTTTGAGCCAGAGAAGCAACGGCATGTGTGATAGGATCTGCATGTCACATGTCCCTGCATTATAAAACCGGACATTTTCTTCACGGACGCCATTATCTGCCTTCTGCGTCTTTGGTGTCAGACATCACTGTCGCAGCTCCGTCTTCCTGAGTCCTATAGCCGATACAGCTGTATGCGCTGCATACACAGCGTTAGACAGCTTAGGGAGAGCACTTTATAGCAGTCCTTTTAAGGGCTCCAACCGGCAGGGTCAGAGAGCCATAGGTGACAGGTCCTGCAAACAGCAACAGCGTCTGTGTAGCCCAGGTCAGGGATTTCCTACCTGCATTTCACCATTAGGAGGGAATAGAAAGGCAGGCTTCCATTCCTCTACCCAGAGCACCACAATCCTGCCACTGTACCCTCTTGTCCTCTGCACACTCCAACTGATAACTAAGCCATTATACTAGCAAACACTCAGTGTACCTAGTGGCATCCTATACGTGGCTATTGGACTTTGCTATAGTCCCACTAGTGCAAAGACATTTGCAGAGCGCGTCTGCCTGCATTGCACACTACAACTCATTCTAACCAAGCCATTATACTAGCAAACACTCAGTGTACCTAGTGGCATCCTATACGTGGCTATTGGACTTTGCTATAGTCCCACTAGTGCAAAGACATTTGCAGAGCGCGTCTGCCTGCATTGCACACTACAACTCATTCTAACCAAGCCATTATACTAGCAAACACTCAGTGTACCTAGTGGCATCCTATACGTGGCTATTGGACTTTGCTATAGTCCCACTAGTGCAAAGACATTTGCAGAGCGCGTCTGCCTGCATTGCACACTCCAACTCATTAAAACCAAGCCATTATACTAGCAAACACTCAGTGTACCTAGTGGCATCCTATACGTGGCTATTGGACTTTGCTATAGTCCCACTAGTGCAAAGACATTTGCATAGCGCGTCTGCCGGCATTGCACACTCAAACTCATTTTAACTAAGCCATTATACTAGCAAACACTCAGTGTACCTAGTGGCATCCTATACGTGGCTATTGGACTTTGCTATAGTCCCACTAGTGCAAAGACATTAGCAGAGCACATCTGCCTGCATTGCACACTACAACTCATTCTAACCAAGCCATTATACTAGCAAACACTCAGTGTACCTAGTGGCATCCTATACGTGGCTATTGGACTTTGCTATAGTCCCACTAGTGCAAAGACATTTGCATAGCGCGTCTGCCTGCATTGCACACTCAAACTCATTTTAACTAAGCCATTATACTAGCAAACACTCAGTGTACCTAGTGGCATCCTATACGTGGCTATTGGACTTTGCTATAGTCCCACTAGTGCAAAGACATTAGCAGAGCACATCTGCCTGCATTGCACACTACAACTCATTCTAACCAAGCCATTATACTAGCAAACACTCAGTGTACCTAGTGGCATCCTATACGTGGCTATTGGACTTTGCTATAGTCCCACTAGTGCAAAGACATTTGCATAGCGCGTCTGCCTGCATTGCACACTCCAACTCATTAAAACCAAGCCATTATACTAGCAAACACTCAGTGTACCTAGTGGCATCCTATACGTGGCTATTGGACTTTGCTATAGTCCCACTAGTGCAAAGATATTAGCAGAGCACATCTGCCTGCATTGCACACTCCAACTTTTTTAAACTAAGCAATTTTACTAGCAAACACTCAGTGTACCTAGTGGCATCCTAAACGTGGCTATTGGACTTTGCTATAGTCCCACTAGTGCAAAGACATTTGCAGAGCACGTCTGCCTGCATTGCACACTACAACTCATTGTTACTAAGCCATTATACTAGCAAACACTCAGTGTACCTAGTTGTATCCTAAACGTGGCTATTGTACTTTTGTCTATTCACAGTATTGGAACGATATTTGCAGCACGTCTGCCTGCATTGCACACTCTAACTTTTTTAAACTCAGCCATTTATAGTAGCAAACACTCAGTGTACCTAGTTGTATCCTAAACGTGGCTATTGTACTTTTGTCAATTCACAGTATTGGAACGTTATTTGCAGCACGTCTGCCTGCATTGCACACTCAAACTTTTTTAAACTCAGCCATTTATAGTAGCAAACACTCAGTGTACCTAGTTGTATCCTAAACGTGGCTATTGTACTTTTGTCTATTCACAGTATTGGAACGATATTTGCAGCACGTCTGCCTGCATTGCACACTCTAACTTTTTTAAACTCAGCCATTATACTAGCAAACACTCAGTGTACCTAGTGGCATCCTATACGTGGCTATTGGACTTTGCTATAGTCCCACTAGTGCAAAGACATTAGCAGAGCACATCTGCCTGCATTGCACACTACAACTCATTCTAACCAAGCCATTATACTAGCAAACACTCAGTGTACCTAGTGGCATCCTATACGTGGCTATTGGACTTTGCTATAGTCCCACTAGTGCAAAGACATTTGCAGAGCGCGTCTGCCTGCATTGCACACTCCAACTCATTAAAACCAAGCCATTATACTAGCAAACACTCAGTGTACCTAGTGGCATCCTATACGTGGCTATTGGACTTTGCTATAGTCCCACTAGTGCAAAGACATTTGCATAGCGCGTCTGCCTGCATTGCACACTCAAACTCATTTTAACTAAGCCATTATACTAGCAAACACTCAGTGTACCTAGTGGCATCCTATACGTGGCTATTGGACTTTGCTATAGTCCCACTAGTGCAAAGATATTAGCAGAGCACATCTGCCTGCATTGCACACTCCAACTTTTTTAAACTAAGCAATTTTACTAGCAAACACTCAGTGTACCTAGTGGCATCCTAAACGTGGCTATTGGAATTTGCTATAGTCCCACTAGTGCAAAGACATTTGCAGAGCACGTCTGCCTGCATTGCACACTACAACTCATTGTTACTAAGCCATTATAGTAGCAAACACTCAGTGTACCTAGTTGTATCCTAAACGTGGCTATTGTACTTTTGTCTATTCACAGTATTGGAACGATATTTGCAGCACGTCTGCCTGCATTGCACACTCTAACTTTTTTAAACTCAGCCATTATACTAGCAAACACTCAGTGTACCTAGTTGTATCCTAAACGTGGCTATTGTACTTTTGTCAATTCACAGTATTGGAACGTTATTTGCAGCACGTCTGCCTGCATTGCACACTCAAACTTTTTTAAACTCAGCCATTTATAGTAGCAAACACTCAGTGTACCTAGTTGTATCCTAAACGTGGCTATTGTACTTTTGTCAATTCACAGTATTGGAACGTTATTTGCAGCACGTCTGCCTGCATTGCACACTCAAACTTTTTTAAACTCAGCCATTTATAGTAGCAAACACTCAGTGTACCTAGTTGTATCCTAAACGTGGCTATTGTACTTTTGTCTATTCACAGTATTGGAACGTTATTTGCAGCACGTCTGCCTGCATTGCACACTCTAACTTTTTTAAACTCAGCCATTATACTAGCAAACACTCAGTGTACCTAGTTGTATCCTAAACGTGGCTATTTTACTTTTGTCTATTCACAGTATTGGAACGATATTTGCAGCACGTCTGCCTGCATTGCACACTCTAACTTTTTTAAACTCAGCCATTATACTAGCAAACACTCACTGTACCTAGTTGTATCCTAAACGTGGCTATTGTACTTTTGTCAATTCACAGTATTGGAACGTTATTTGCAGCACGTCTGCCTGCATTGCACACTCAAACTTTTTTAAACTCAGCCATTTATAGTAGCAAACACTCAGTGTACCTAGTTGTATCCTAAACGTGGCTATTGTACTTTTGTCAATTCACAGTATTGGAACGTTATTTGCAGCACGTCTGCCTGCATTGCACACTCTAACTTTTTTAAACTCAGCCATTTATAGTAGCAAACACTCAGTGTACCTAGTTGTATCCTAAACGTGGCTATTGTACTTTTGTCTATTCACAGTATTGGAACGTTATTTGCAGCACGTCTGCCTGCATTGCACACTCAAACTTTTTTAAACTCAGCCATTATACTAGCAAACACTCACTGTACCTAGTTGTATCCTAAACGTGGCTATTGTACTTTTGTCAATTCACAGTATTGGAACGTTATTTGCAGCACGTCTGCCTGCATTGCACACTCAAACTTTTTTAAACTCAGCCATTATACTAGCAAACACTCACTGTACCTAGTTGTATCCTAAACGTGGCTATTGTACTTTTGTCAATTCACAGTATTGGAACGTTATTTGCAGCACGTCTGCCTGCATTGCACACTCAAACTTTTTTAAACTCAGCCATTATACTAGCAAACACTCACTGTACCTAGTTGTATCCTAAACGTGGCTATTGTACTTTTGTCAATTCACAGTATTGGAACGTTATTTGCAGCACGTCTGCCTGCATTGCACACTCAAACTTTTTTAAACTCAGCCATTTATAGTAGCAAACACTCAGTGTACCTAGTTGTATCCTAAACGTGGCTATTGTACTTTTGTCAATTCACAGTATTGGAACGTTATTTGCAGCACGTCTGCCTGCATTGCACACTCAAACTTTTTTAAACTCAGCCATTTATAGTAGCAAACACTCAGTGTACCTAGTTGTATCCTAAACGTGGCTATTGTACTTTTGTCTATTCACAGTATTGGAACGTTATTTGCAGCACGTCTGCCTGCATTGCACACTCAAACTTTTTTAAACTCAGCCATTATACTAGCAAACACTCACTGTACCTAGTTGTATCCTAAACGTGGCTATTGTACTTTTGTCAATTCACAGTATTGGAACGATATTTGCAGGACATCTGCCTGCATTGCACACTCAAACTTTTTTAAACTCAGCCATTATACTAGCAAACACTCACTGTACCTAGTTGTATCCTAAACGTGGCTATTGTACTTTTGTCTATTCACACTACTGCAAATCTATGTGCAGCACCTCTGCATGACAACCTCGTGCTCTGTTTTTAATAAGCTATAATGATAGCACAAAATACTGCCATTTTGTGGCATCATAGAACTGGCTGTTGTATTCCATTAGTGCCCCACTGGTGACAAGCTATTTCTAGCACCTCTACATCACACCCTCATGCACATTTAGCTACGCTAATGTTATAGCAAACTCATGGAATTCATTGCTGCATTTCATAATTCGGAGGGATAGAAAGTCAGGCTTCCTTTAGCTTTTCCTTCTGTTCATAGACAGCATCTCCAAGACAAATTTCCCCTCCACGTCTAAGTGTGGAGAGGCAGCTAGTGCGCATGCGTGTGCCGATGTACCCCAGCTGCAGCATAATTACAGTGTTTCGCCTAGTGAGTATGCTCAGCCTGACTGTGCCATTCCTGACGCTAAGTCTTCATTTCGGGATACAGCGCATGCTCCCACACTAAGTGTGAAAAGCCTCTTTGCACAGGTGCTTGCATTCTGTGCCGGGTCTAAGTCCTGTTTTGTGCCTAGACACCATGCTAAAGCTGATAGTCTTTTTTCAGAGACTGTATTTCATGCTACTGAGCATGCTCAGGCACTTCCTGCATCAGAGACTAGGTCCGGTAATGAACTCTTTGGCCCTGGCCCTGATGTGGGGGTCCCATATAGACCACAGGGCATCAGGTGTCCTCCCAAATGGCTTGCAGAGGCCCACACCTATGACTTGTCACCGCATTATTGATGGTCAGACGATGACTGGTGAGGTGTTTGGGTCATGGCAGCCATGAGGTCATCATTGAAGTTGCGTTTCCAAATAGGACGCTAGTTATGCCACTCATGACGTGTCACTCTGCTTTTGTCTCCAGGAGGTGCATTGTGGTTCACCCTGGTTTGGGGCGGACCCAGGTTATAAAAGGGGCTGGAGCCAACAAGGAGGTGCGCAGTCTTCTATTATGCTCCGAAAGAGCACACCTCCATGTGTTGAACCCATTGCGGCTTTAGGCCAGAGGTAGGCAGGGATAGGGTGGTGGATGCAGGCCACCACCACAGTTGGTAACGCAGAACGGTTAAGACCAGCTCCTGTCCTAACAGTCCTGCTTGTGCAGCCCAGTGGCATTAACAGGCCTGCTGCTGCTGATGCGCCTGCTGTCCACAGGTGTGGCCCCTACGCACACGGTCAGCGTACTCAATGGCCCCTGTGTTGTTAACAGGGAGTTCCTGGGCTGGGTGGGCATGTGGACCCTGTGACGCTAACAGGGCTCACAGTCTCCAGATCCGAATGGCGTCTAACTCGGTTCAGGCTACTATTAGTTTCATAGCCACACAGCTCTGTATCCTCCACCAAACCTTCAAGTTGCCAACCTCTCCTTTTCCAACTGGGAGCACGGTGGACACTGACTGCTGAAGGTGATATATACCTTTCTCTTTCTTTTCTTATTAATTTTTGTTATATAGCGGTCACAGATTATATACCACTTTATCCAAATCTGCCAGTCCCACTGTAACAGATGTTGTTTCTTCAGCAAATGTTACAGTTGTTTAACCACCAAATCCACGGACCAAAATTTTTTTCCCCTTTCCAACACACCTGTTCCCCTTTCCAACAGCATCTGTCCTTTTTCAACTCATTTTGGGATATGACCAAAAGTGCAACTGTGCAGGGACACCGTACTCAACGCCATCTCAGCACAGCAGCCATCCCTCGGTCCCTCCGATGTGGACAAGTAAAAGACCATTTCCTCCTATCCATGACAAAGTGTTGAGATTCACTCTGTGCAGCACTGGTGTTTAGTGGAAAAGTAGATCTAAGATTGCGTACCACATTCTGCAGATACTCCTGTATACGTGCGTCTATTTCTATGGCAGGAATTAGTTCGCCAAATTTTGTCTTGTACCGGGGATCTAACAGTGTGGCAACCCAGTATTCAGGATTACTTCAAATTCATACAATCCGAGGGTCATGTAGGTAGTGCAGCAAGAAGGCGCTCATGTGTCTTGTGCATCCAGGAGGACCAAGTCCTTGGTGTGTTGGTGGCAGAGAGGTGAGAATCGTGCATCCTTCCTCTGCCCTCTACCCACAACCTCGCACAACCGAAATGTGAGCAAGCTCTCACTCATCTGCTGAGTCTTCCATGCCCATCGCCAGTTCGTCCTCCATTTCTTCATGGGCTCCTGCACTTTCATCAACACTTTTTGCTGATACTATGCGCCCTTGTTAATCCCTCTCCCTCACCATGACTGCCGCATAGGTGCCGCTGACCATCTGGACCTCGTAGATCTTGTTATCCCTTCCGCATATGACTCCTCCTGTACTTCCTCCCCTTCCTCTTGTCCCAACACCTGACTCCGAATAATAATTACAGTGTGCTCCATCATGTAGATGACCAGAATTGTCACGCTGAGAATGACATTGCCAGTGCTAAACATCTTCGTCGACATTTCAAAACTGTGTAGCAGGGTGCATAGGTCCTTGATCTGACACCACTCCAGCAGCGTGATCTGCACCACCTCTGGATCAACTTATCCCAGGCTATATGTCTTACCGTATTTCAGCAGGGCTCTGCGGTGCTGCCACACACGCTGCAACATGTGCAGATTCCAATTCCTGCGTGTCGGAACATCGCATTTCCGGCGTTTAACTGCCAGACCCTAAGACTTCCGGAGTGATGAAAGTTGTTGAGCTGCTGTGTGCGCACGATGGAAGTGAGCACATAGCGAGCGTGCCCGCTGCACAAGGCCATGTAGGCCGTGATGGTGTTTTAAAAATTGCTGGAGAATTCGGATCAACACGTGAGCCATAAAAGGCACGTGTGTCACATTGCCCTGAGGATGGCCCGCAGCCAGGTTTGCATCATTGCCGCACACGGCTGTTAAGTCACCAACGGAGTCCGCTCCGTCAATTTGTACTCCGGTCGCCAGGTGACAACGTGTTCCTTTCATGAATAGTGCTGATGATGGGAGAGTAGTCGATGCCAGCGGCGCAGGTGGACGCAGGTTATGCTCACCCACTGGGCTGCATTACCTTGACAGATGCAGAATCTCTGGCTGAATGTAGCTGGTGGGTATCTCACAGATGAAATACCATCATTCAGCTACAACCAATGGGAAGACACCACACCCTTTTTTATGCCCATCCTGTCTGCAGACCACTGCCAGACATAGCTATGAACCTCTGGTTAATTTTACCCCCAGTTCAGTTTTATGATTTTGTGTGCTTGTTACCTGACTACTTTTCCTGCTTGCTGTTTATGTACCTTGTTGGCCGATACGCATTTCACCTCTGCTTGTTTTCTGATTAAGTCCTGGCTGTCCCATTCTGTTCCTGTTCCTCAATTAATGTTTTGACCCTGCCTGACTACTATTCTCTGTAATAGCGGTGTGACTCACATTTCCCATACATTTCAAAGTAAAACTTTGACCGCCTGATGGCATTGAGCTCTGCTGCCAGCATAGTAAGGAGGTGTGTGGTAGTCCTTGTGCGCAGTTGCAAGGAAGGGTGGCCTGACCACACAGGGTTTGCGCAAAGGTAGAGGACCCACACGAGGTTGAAGAGGCAGAAGCAGTGTATTAACTTCTACATACAGAACAAGGATTGAAACAACTCGTGGGGACGGCAAGACTTGTACAGCAGACCCTTCTCCATCTCTCACCATAGTTTGCCAGTGCCCAGTCAGTGACATGTAATGACCCTGTCTATGCTTACTGGTCCAAGTATCTGTGTTGAAATGCACCCTGTCGCACACAGATTTTCTCAAGGAAGTGGTGATGTTGTGTGCGACATGCCGGTGTAGCGCGGGCATGCTTTTCTTGGAGAAGCAGTGGTGATTGGGCATCTGGTACTGGGGCACAGCGACAGACATAAGGTCTGTAAAATCCTGTGTGTCCACTACGCGTAAAGGCAGCATTTCGGTAGCCAACAGCTTACAGAGGGATAGTCAACCACTTAGCTTTGTCATGGGTCGCAGTAAGTGGCCTTTTATTTGACCACATCTGAGGGACAGAGATCTGGCTGCTGTGTGTAGACGGTGTTGAGTCGGGTGTCCCTGGAAAAATGCAGCTTTGTGAGGAAAGTGCAGGCGGAGACATGATGTTGCCTTCATCCAAAGTTGGTGCTATCGATGTCTGAGAGAGCTGTACACACTCACTTGTTTCCCCTTCCAAACCAACTGACGACCTACCAAGCAAACTGCCTGTTGCGGTTACAGTGGTGGAAGTTGTGGGTGGAAAAACAGGTGTGACAGCTGTCCCCACAGTCCTAGAAGATGACGAGCGCGCGGATGCACTGGAAGGGGCAGGCGGTGGATGGTTCGCTCCGCTAGGCCGCATTGCAGCACGGTGAGCTTCCCATCGGGCCATATGATATTTATTCATGTGACGATTCATGGAAGAAGTTGTCAAACTGCTGAGGTTTTGACCTCTACTAAGAGAACCATGACAAATTTTACAGATCACATAATTTGGGCGATCTTTTTCTATGTCAAAAAAGGACCTGGCTAGGCAAGGCTTAGAGGCCATGCGACCTGTTGATCCACCCCGAATAATGCTCAGAGGCAGAGTGGTGGCTGAGGATGCAGTTGTAGACGTGCTACCAGTGCTCCGACTGTGTCCAGGAAGGCGCCAGGTTACTTCGACGTCGGTTGCATCCTCCTCCACCGCCTCTGTTGACCTCCTCGAGTGTCTGACTGTGGGTTGACAGTAGGTGTGATCTAGAACTTAATCATCAATTGTTGTGTTTGCACTCCCCTACCCCTCAGACCGAGTTTCTTCTTGCCCTGACCGAATATTTAAGTTGTCATCCCAATCGGGTATCTGCGTCTCATCTTCATCAGTATGTTCCTCATTGCCTATAACCACAGTTGTTGGAAAGGCAGCATTTTGGTAGCCAACAGTTTGCATATGATGAAAGTCAACCTCCAAGCCATTTCATGCCCTTCTAAAAGCATGTAAAACACAGCGAGGGGACTCCAACCACAGTCTCCCTCGTTGCCACTAACTGGGCCACACACACCCCACTTGACTGGCATCGGTTGAGCCCCCTTTTGAAAAAGAAAAAGATGCTTTGCATGAAGCACTCTCAAAAATACGCGTGCCTTTCCCGTCCCCTGGCTGACCCAGGGGAAGAAAAGTCCTCTGAGAGCCATGACTTGTTCATCTTGGTTCTTTTAGAGACACAGCGAGGGGACTCCAACCACAGTCTCCCTCGTTGCCACTAACTGGGCCACACACACCCCACTTGACTGGCATCGGTTGACCCCCCCTTTTGACAAAGAAAAAGATGCTTTGCATGAAGCACTCTCAAAAATACGCGTGCCTTTCCCGTCCCCTGGCTGACCCAGGGGAAGAAAAGTCCTCTGAGAGCCATGACTTGTTCATCTTGGTTCTTTTAGAGACACAGCGAGGGGACTCCAACCACAGTCTCCCTCGTTGCCACTAACTGGGCCACACACACCCCACTTGACTGGCATCGGTTGACCCCCCCTTTTGACAAAGAAAAAGATGCTTTGCATGAAGCACTCTCAAAAATACGCGTGCCTTTCCCGTCCCCTGGCTGACCCAGGGGAAGAAAAGTCCTCTGAGAGCCATGACTTGTTCATCTTGGTTCTTTTAGAGACACAGCGAGGGGACTCCAACCACAGTCTCCCTCGTTGCCACTAACTGGGCCACACACACCCCACTTGACTGGCATCGGTTGAGCCCCCTTTTGAAAAAGAAAAAGATGCTTTGCATGAAGCACTCTCAAAAATACACGTGCCTTTCCCGTCCCCTGGCTGACCCAGGGGAAGAAAAGTCCTCTGAGAGCCATGACTTGTTCATCTTGGTTCTTTTAGAGACACAGCGAGGGGACTCCAACCACAGTCTCCCTCGTTGCCACTAACTGGGCCACACACACCCCACTTGACTGGCATCGGTTGAGCCCCCCTTTTGACAAAGAAAAAGATGCTTTGCATGAAGCACTCTCAAAAATACGCGTGCCTTTCCCGTCCCCTGGCTGACCCAGGGGAAGAAAAGTCCTCTGAGAGCCATGACTTGTTCATCTTGGTTCTTTTAGAGACACAGCGAGGGGACTCCAACCACAGTCTCCCTCGTTGCCACTAACTGGGCCACACACACCCCACTTGACTGGCATCGGTTGACCCCCCCTTTTGACAAAGAAAAAGATGCTTTTCATGAAGCACTCTCAAAAATACGCGTGCCTTTCCCGTCCCCTGGCTGACCCAGGGGAAGAAAAGTCCTCTGAGAGCCATGACTTGTTCATCTTGGTTCTTTTAGAGACACAGCGAGGGGACTCCAACCACAGTCTCCCTCGTTGCCACTAACTGGGCCACACACACCCCACTTGACTGGCATCGGTTGAGCCCCCTTTTGAAAAAGAAAAAGATGCTTTGCATGAAGCACTCTCAAAAATACGCGTGCCTTTCCCGTCCCCTGGCTGACCCAGGGGAAGAAAAGTCCTCTGAGAGCCATGACTTGTTCATCTTGGTTCTTTTAGAGACACAGCGAGGGGACTCCAACCACAGTCTCCCTCGTTGCCACTAACTGGGCCACACACACCCCACTTGACTGGCATCGGTTGACCCCCCCTTTTGACAAAGAAAAAGATGCTTTGCATGAAGCACTCTCAAAAATACGCGTGCCTTTCCCGTCCCCTGGCTGACCCAGGGGAAGAAAAGTCCTCTGAGAGCCATGACTTGTTCATCTTGGTTCTTTTAGAGACACAGCGAGGGGACTCCAACCACAGTCTCCCTCGTTGCCACTAACTGGGCCACACACACCCCACTTGACTGGCATCGGTTGAGCCCCCCTTTTGACAAAGAAAAAGATGCTTTGCATGAAGCACTCTCAAAAATACGCGTGCCTTTCCCGTCCCCTGGCTGACCCAGGGGAAGAAAAGTCCTCTGAGAGCCATGACTTGTTCATCTTGGTTCTTTTAGAGACACAGCGAGGGGACTCCAACCACAGTCTCCCTCGTTGCCACTAACTGGGCCACACACACCCCACTTGACTGGCATCGGTTGACCCCCCCTTTTGACAAAGAAAAAGATGCTTTTCATGAAGCACTCTCAAAAATACGCGTGCCTTTCCCGTCCCCTGGCTGACCCAGGGGAAGAAAAGTCCTCTGAGAGCCATGACTTGTTCATCTTGGTTCTTTTAGAGACACAGCGAGGGGACTCCAACCACAGTCTCCCTCGTTGCCACTAACTGGGCCACACACACCCCACTTGACTGGCATCGGTTGAGCCCCCTTTTGAAAAAGAAAAAGATGCTTTGCATGAAGCACTCTCAAAAATACGCGTGCCTTTCCCGTCCCCTGGCTGACCCAGGGGAAGAAAAGTCCTCTGAGAGCCATGACTTGTTCATCTTGGTTCTTTTAGAGACACAGCGAGGGGACTCCAACCACAGTCTCCCTCGTTGCCACTAACTGGGCCACACACACCCCACTTGACTGGCATCGGTTGAGCCCCCTTTTGAAAAAGAAAAAGATGCTTTGCATGAAGCACTCTCAAAAATACGCGTGCCTTTCCCGTCCCCTGGCTGACCCAGGGGAAGAAAAGTCCTCTGAGAGCCATGACTTGTTCATCTTGGTTCTTTTAGAGACACAGCGAGGGGACTCCAACCACAGTCTCCCTCGTTGCCACTAACTGGGCCACACACACCCCACTTGACTGGCATCGGTTGACCCCCCCTTTTGACAAAGAAAAAGATGCTTTGCATGAAGCACTCTCAAAAATACGCGTGCCTTTCCCGTCCCCTGGCTGACCCAGGGGAAGAAAAGTCCTCTGAGAGCCATGACTTGTTCATCTTGGTTCTTTTAGAGACACAGCGAGGGGACTCCAACCACAGTCTCCCTCGTTGCCACTAACTGGGCCACACACACCCCACTTGACTGGCATCGGTTGAGCCCCCCTTTTGACAAAGAAAAAGATGCTTTGCATGAAGCACTCTCAAAAATACGCGTGCCTTTCCCGTCCCCTGGCTGACCCAGGGGAAGAAAAGTCCTCTGAGAGCCATGACTTGTTCATCTTGGTTCTTTTAGAGACACAGCGAGGGGACTCCAACCACAGTCTCCCTCGTTGCCACTAACTGGGCCACACACACCCCACTTGACTGGCATCGGTTGAGCCCCCTTTTGAAAAAGAAAAAGATGCTTTGCATGAAGCACTCTCAAAAATACGCGTGCCTTTCCCGTCCCCTGGCTGACCCAGGGGAAGAAAAGTCCTCTGAGAGCCATGACTTGTTCATCTTGGTTCTTTTAGAGACACAGCGAGGGGACTCCAACCACAGTCTCCCTCGTTGCCACTAACTGGGCCACACACACCCCACTTGACTGGCATCGGTTGACCCCCCCTTTTGACAAAGAAAAAGATGCTTTTCATGAAGCACTCTCAAAAATACGCGTGCCTTTCCCGTCCCCTGGCTGACCCAGGGGAAGAAAAGTCCTCTGAGAGCCATGACTTGTTCATCTTGGTTCTTTTAGAGACACAGCGAGGGGACTCCAACCACAGTCTCCCTCGTTGCCACTAACTGGGCCACACACACCCCACTTGACTGGCATCGGTTGAGCCCCCTTTTGAAAAAGAAAAAGATGCTTTGCATGAAGCACTCTCAAAAATACGCGTGCCTTTCCCGTCCCCTGGCTGACCCAGGGGAAGAAAAGTCCTCTGAGAGCCATGACTTGTTCATCTTGGTTCTTTTAGAGACACAGCGAGGGGACTCCAACCACAGTCTCCCTCGTTGCCACTAACTGGGCCACACACACCCCACTTGACTGGCATCGGTTGACCCCCCCTTTTGACAAAGAAAAAGATGCTTTGCATGAAGCACTCTCAAAAATACGCGTGCCTTTCCCGTCCCCTGGCTGACCCAGGGGAAGAAAAGTCCTCTGAGAGCCATGACTTGTTCATCTTGGTTCTTTTAGAGACACAGCGAGGGGACTCCAACCACAGTCTCCCTCGTTGCCACTAACTGGGCCACACACACCCCACTTGACTGGCATCGGTTGACCCCCCCTTTTGACAAAGAAAAAGATGCTTTGCATGAAGCACTCTCAAAAATACGCGTGCCTTTCCCGTCCCCTGGCTGACCCAGGGGAAGAAAAGTCCTCTGAGAGCCATGACTTGTTCATCTTGGTTCTTTTAGAGACACAGCGAGGGGACTCCAACCACAGTCTCCCTCGTTGCCACTAACTGGGCCACACACACCCCACTTGACTGGCATCGGTTGAGCCCCCTTTTGAAAAAGAAAAAGATGCTTTGCATGAAGCACTCTCAAAAATACGCGTGCCTTTCCCGTCCCCTGGCTGACCCAGGGGAAGAAAAGTCCTCTGAGAGCCATGACTTGTTCATCTTGGTTCTTTTAGAGACACAGCGAGGGGACTCCAACCACAGTCTCCCTCGTTGCCACTAACTGGGCCACACACACCCCACTTGACTGGCATCGGTTGAGCCCCCCTTTTGACAAAGAAAAAGATGCTTTGCATGAAGCACTCTCAAAAATACGCGTGCCTTTCCCGTCCCCTGGCTGACCCAGGGGAAGAAAAGTCCTCTGAGAGCCATGACTTGTTCATCTTGGTTCTTTTAGAGACACAGCGAGGGGACTCCAACCACAGTCTCCCTCGTTGCCACTAACTGGGCCACACACACCCCACTTGACTGGCATCGGTTGACCCCCCCTTTTGACAAAGAAAAAGATGCTTTTCATGAAGCACTCTCAAAAATACGCGTGCCTTTCCCGTCCCCTGGCTGACCCAGGGGAAGAAAAGTCCTCTGAGAGCCATGACTTGTTCATCTTGGTTCTTTTAGAGACACAGCGAGGGGACTCCAACCACAGTCTCCCTCGTTGCCACTAACTGGGCCACACACACCCCACTTGACTGGCATCGGTTGAGCCCCCTTTTGAAAAAGAAAAAGATGCTTTGCATGAAGCACTCTCAAAAATACGCGTGCCTTTCCCGTCCCCTGGCTGACCCAGGGGAAGAAAAGTCCTCTGAGAGCCATGACTTGTTCATCTTGGTTCTTTTAGAGACACAGCGAGGGGACTCCAACCACAGTCTCCCTCGTTGCCACTAACTGGGCCACACACACCCCACTTGACTGGCATCGGTTGAGCCCCCTTTTGAAAAAGAAAAAGATGCTTTGCATGAAGCACTCTCAAAAATACGCGTGCCTTTCCCGTCCCCTGGCTGACCCAGGGGAAGAAAAGTCCTCTGAGAGCCATGACTTGTTCATCTTGGTTCTTTTAGAGACACAGCGAGGGGACTCCAACCACAGTCTCCCTCGTTGCCACTAACTGGGCCACACACACCCCACTTGACTGGCATCGGTTGACCCCCCCTTTTGACAAAGAAAAAGATGCTTTGCATGAAGCACTCTCAAAAATACGCGTGCCTTTCCCGTCCCCTGGCTGACCCAGGGGAAGAAAAGTCCTCTGAGAGCCATGACTTGTTCATCTTGGTTCTTTTAGAGACACAGCGAGGGGACTCCAACCACAGTCTCCCTCGTTGCCACTAACTGGGCCACACACACCCCACTTGACTGGCATCGGTTGACCCCCCCTTTTGACAAAGAAAAAGATGCTTTGCATGAAGCACTCTCAAAAATACGCGTGCCTTTCCCGTCCCCTGGCTGACCCAGGGGAAGAAAAGTCCTCTGAGAGCCATGACTTGTTCATCTTGGTTCTTTTAGAGACACAGCGAGGGGACTCCAACCACAGTCTCCCTCGTTGCCACTAACTGGGCCACACACACCCCACTTGACTGGCATCGGTTGAGCCCCCTTTTGAAAAAGAAAAAGATGCTTTGCATGAAGCACTCTCAAAAATACGCGTGCCTTTCCCGTCCCCTGGCTGACCCAGGGGAAGAAAAGTCCTCTGAGAGCCATGACTTGTTCATCTTGGTTCTTTTAGAGACACAGCGAGGGGACTCCAACCACAGTCTCCCTCGTTGCCACTAACTGGGCCACACACACCCCACTTGACTGGCATCGGTTGAGCCCCCCTTTTGACAAAGAAAAAGATGCTTTGCATGAAGCACTCTCAAAAATACGCGTGCCTTTCGCCTCCCCTGGCTGACCCAGGGGAAGAAAAGTCCTCTGAGAGCCAGGTCCACATTGTCAGTGGACAGACACGTGTGCTTATCTGCCAGCAGACCCCCAGCAGCACTGAAGACAGGTTCCGAGAGAACGCTGGCTGCAGGACACGACAAGATCCTCAAGGCGTACGTGGCGAGCTCAGGCAATTTATCCAGATTGGAAGCCTAAAATGAGCAGGGCTCAAGTTGCACAATAATGGAATCGATGTTTCTTTGCATATACTCATATATCTGTGTGTCTCCCTCTTTTTCCTTGTCCAGCTGTTTTGTTTTCACATGAGTATATGTCCTTGTCACTTTCCCATGTGTTTGTGTTATGTTGTGAGTTGTTTGTCACCTTTTGGACACCTTTCAGGGTGTTTTCTAGGTGTTTTACTGTGTTTGTGATTGCCTGCCATTGTTTCCTATGGGCTCGAGTTCGGTTCGTCGAACGTTCGACGAGCCGAACTCGAGCCAGACCCCCCGTTCGGCGAACCGCCTCGAGCCGAACCGGGACCGGTTCGCTCATCTCTAGTCGCGACCAGCTCTGGATAGCAGTAATCTTCTCAGGATCCAGGGCTCACCTTCCGTGCTCACTACATGCCCGAGGTACTGCACCTTGGGTTTCAGCAGATGGCATTTGGGGGGTTTGAACTTTATCCCATACTTGGAGAGGGCCGCAAACACTTCTTCCAGGTGCTCCCGGTGGGCCTTGTATGTTTTGGAATACACAATCACGTCGTCCAAATACAATAGAAAAGTCTCGAAGTTGAGATGCCCCAAGCAGCAATCTATGAGCCTCTGCAAGGTCCCGGGAGCATTGCAAAGCCCAAACGGCATGCTGTTCAACTCGCAGAGTCCCATGGGGGTAGCAAACGCCGTCTTCTCGCAATCTTCTCGTGCAACCGCCACCTGCCAGTATCCACTAGTAAGGTCAAGGGTAGAGAAATAATTAGCAGTCTTCAGGGCAGCCAGTGACTCTTCGATGCGGGGGAGAGGGTAGGCATCTTTATGCGTTATCTGATTGATCTTCCGGTAATCCACACACATTCTCATGGTACCATCCTTCTTCTTTACCAGCACCAATGGAGCTGCCCAGGGACTACAACTATCCCGGATAACCGCGGCCTCCTTCATGTTCCTCAACATGTCTTTGGCGCACTGATAGTGTGCTGGTGGGATCGGCCTGTACCTTTCTTTAATGGGTGGGTGTGTGCCCGTGGGGATATGGTGTTGAACCCCCTTAATCCTCCCGAAGTCTAGTGAGTGCTTTCTGAAAACCTGCCCATACTCCTGTACTACCCTGTATACCCCCTCTTTGTGGTGCGCAGGTGTAGACTCGGTGCCGACATGCAACTCCCAGCACCACTCCTCTAGCTGCACGGGTGGAGTGTCACCGCTCATGTTGGGTGTAGAGGTAGTAAGGATGGTTTCATGGAAGGCGTGGGTGTCTATGGTGAACAACTTAGCTATGGTGGTGTAGCGGGGGAGCCTAACCTCTTCCTCTCTGCAATTCAGCACTCTCACAGGCATTCTCCCCTTCTTGACGTCAATCACCCCTCTAGCTGCCATTACTGTGGGCCAGTGCTCCGAGGGTGAGGGCTCCACCATCGCCGGGTAATCCCGTCCCTGGGGGCCTACTGCTGCCCTACACCAAAACATAATTTCGCTACTCGGCGGTACCACCAAGGGTGCTGCATCCATCACCCGCACACCACCAATCTCACCACCCGTCAAGTTCACTTGCTGTCGCTGCAGGAGGGCCCGAATCTCACGCTGCAGTGCCCTCTGTTGACCCCCTCCCACAGTGGCAGACAATTGCTGCAACAGGCTCAACACTTCTCCCATGCAGTGCTCAATCACGTTGGTCCTGACGACCACTTTTGGATTACGGTCAGCACCACAATCATCCCTTGGCGTTTCAGTTCCGTTCGCCCCACAATCAGGGTTACTTCCTTAATTCCCACCTGGGTCATCATGAGCCCGTTGGCCACAATAATAGTTAGGCCGACATCAGGAGGGGCAAGTTCACTATCATCCCAATATCGCTGGTATAACGTGTAGGGCATAGTTGTTACCTGGGATCCAGTGTCAAGCAGGGCAATGGTCGGGACACCATCCACTGCCAGGGAGATAATGTGGCGGTCTCCAATGTTATGATCCCGCCAATCAGCTGGGCCGTGAGGGTCTACTCCTGAGGATTGGCCCTTGGCCTCAGGGGTTGCTTGTTTAACGGGCACCGTCCAGCGTAGTGGCAGGACTTGTTGCACTTGTAGCAGACAGGTGGTCCGTACCTTGAATCGTTGTTCTTCCTCCGCTGCATCCAAGGGACATCCTCTGGGCTGTCGGCGAGTAGAATCTTCTCCATGGGCTTGACTCTCATTGGTAGCTGGAGTGTGGCGAGGATCCGGACGACGTCCTCATTCAAGCGTCGGACCTAAGTGGTCAGTTCTTCCATAACTCCGGTGGCTACAGCAGGGGCCGGCAGGGCCAACAGAGGGGGCGCTATGGAGACGGGAATGGTTTAGACCGGCCAAGGGATTGCATCAGGAGCGCCAGTATTTGGTGCTTGTAGGGCCTTGATAGCCCGCTCCTTCAGCACTGCAAAGTCTAAATCGGCATGCTCTAAAGTCCACAACCGCAGCTGTTTGCGATCTTCGTCAGACCTCAGGCCCTCTAGAAACTGCTCCACTAGCATCTTATTGCTATCGGCCTCGTTTATGGGTTCCACCCTCTTTAGCGTACAGAGAGCCGTCTGCAGGCGCAAAGCATAGTCTTTTATACTGTCCGCGGGCTGATGCCGACATTGGTAGAACTGCATCCACAACTCGGCCTCAGTGCGAGTTTAAAAGGTAGTCTGGAGCTTCTCAAAGATAGTGGTCACCGAGCCCCGGTCCGCGTCTACCCAGGTCTCCACCTCCTGCTCAGCCGCGCCGGTAAGCTGCCTAAGCACTACCATCGCACGCTGCTTGCCAGTCATGGCAAACAAATCAAGGATCGTGCATATCTTTTTCCGGAACAGCTGTAACGCATCAGGCTTCCCATCGTACTGGGGTAGCCAGGCAGCACCAGGCACATAGGGCAAGGAGATCGGCATTACCTGAGCGACCGCTGGACCCGTGGCCTCCCCTGCTCGTGCGACCGGAGCGAGGGCCGCCACATTCCCATCATTTGGTGCCGCCGCTCCAGCGGCCAGCGCCCATCCGCCATCCACGTTAGGTGCGGACATCTTCTCTCCGCTCCCCCTTAGTCTTTTCTCGGCACTCGGCGCTCCTTCTGCACAGTTTTACTTTTCAGTCGCGCGCTTTCCTGCACCGCTCTGTTCCCAGGGGGCGGGGCTTCACTCTCCCTCTCTTTCTGTGGGGAAGAAGATTCTGGCGGCAATCTTCGCACCAAAAGATGGCGAATTCTGCAATTTTTTCTTTCAATGGGTCACCGCTGACCTCTACTTCAAGGCACAGCCCCACCGGTAAGTGGATAGGTTTAATCCTGTTCGTGATGCCAGAAGAGTCGACGTGTACCGCCCCGGGGCTCGGCCGCAGCCGAGCCGCTCGGATCCGGGCTCATCGGTGGGTGGCTCGAGCGTTGCTCTGAAAGGAGGCTGGCGCTATGTGAGGGGTTTTGGTGGGGAGGTTCACGGCCGGAGCCACGGTTTTGGGTTTAAGTTCGTGACACCACCCAAGGGTCGTGGTGAGTGTGAACACCACCGCTGCCATTTACTAGGCTCCCGAGGACGATGTTGCGAAGCCCACTGTTTACCCCTCTGTGGGTAGGGGGTTGATGGTCCCGGGGCCCCCGTTGTTGGGGATTTGGATGTGGGGATGCAGGCGCGTTGGCGCGATGCGGGGTAGTGTGCGGCCTGAGGGCACTGTTGTACTCACTATGACAGATACACCGGAGTCTCTGGTAAGCCAAAAAAGATGGTGGTCGGTGCCCACAGCCAGCTGCATCTGTTCCCCCACCCGGTTTTGTGGTTCCCGCCTTTCTCCTGCACCTCGTTTTGTAGATTTTGACTGCCTGCGCTTCCGCGCGGGAGTACGCTCCCCAGCTTTGTGTGTGTGTTGGCAGAGCCCATTTGCCCGCAGACACTGGCCCGTGGGATCTCTCTGCCTGAGCGGTGGCTTTCTATCCCCCTCGTTGGGCTGTTGTCTACATTCGGGACTTGGGTGGGAAAGAAACTAAGGTCCAGACCCCAATCAGTGAATTTGACTCGATCCAGTGGTTTCTGGGCCTCGTACTGGGTCTAAGTACCCCTCCTGGTGCTCTGGTTTCCAGTTGGTTGCCCGGTTCAGTACCGGCGAACCACTACCCTGTCCTGGTCCCTTATGGTTCCACCAGCCGTCTTCCCGGCTCCTGCAGGCGACAACCCCCGTCTGCCTCCCGGCCACAGGGTTTTTCCTACTCGACTACTCTCTGTTACCTTTTTAGGGGACTGGTGTTTGTGCAAGGGCCTGTCTGTGACTATCTGGCTAGTCTAGGGCGTCACACTCATAGACCTACACAGTACAGGCATAAAAAGGTGTTCTCTGGTCGGTCCATATGTTATATAGTCATGGCCAAAAGTTATGGCAGCGTTAAAATTATTCAAGAAAATGAAATATTTCTCTCTGAAAATAATTGCAGTTATACTTGCTTTGTTGTACACATATTTATTTCCTTTGTGTGTATTGGAACAACACAAAAAAAACAGAGGAAAAAAAGCATATTTGACATAATTTCACACAAAAGCCCAAAGCTTCGCCTGACTAAAATATTGTCCCCCTCAACTTAATGTTTGATTGCACACCTTTTGGAATAAATAACTGCAATCCTAAGCTTACTATAACCATCATCCTTACACCTCTCAACTGGATTTTTGGACCACTCTTCCATTGCAAACTTCCCCAAGTCTCTCATATTTGAAGGTCGCCTTCTGCAAGCAGCAACTTTGACATCTCTTCACAGGTGTTCAATTGGATTTAGAACCAGACTCATTGCTGGCCACTTTAGAACTCTCCAGCGCTTTCTTTTCATCCATTTGTGCGTGCTGCTTTAAATTTATTTGGGGTCATTGTCCTGGGATCTTTTTTGTCCCGACAAAGGACAAAACAGTTGTACACACAGCACACTGCCACAGATGTCGTACGTTTTGAGGGAACATGCAATTGGAATGCTGACTGCAGGAATGCCCACCAGAGCTGTTGCCTATGAACTGATGTTCATTTCTCTACCATAGGCCATCTTCAAAGGCATTTCAGAGAATTTGGTAGTACATCCACCCAGTCTCACAACCGCAGACAACGAGTAACCACACCAGCCCAGGACCTCAACATTCAACTATTCACCTTCAAGATCTTCTTAGATCAGCCACCTGGCAGCTGCAGCAACAATGTTTGCACAAACTGTCAGAAATCATCTCTGGGAAGCACATCTGCATGCTTGTCATCTTCATCAGGGTCTCCACGTTACTTCACTTTGTCATCATAACTGACTTGAGTGAGCAAATCTTCACAATCGTTGCCATCTGGCATGTTGGATATGTAGTGCCACTGAGACTGGGTGCTACAGGGTATTGTATTGTATGTATTTTTATGTATTTTATAATGTCCATCCACCCTGGGAAGGCAGAGGTTAAAAGCTTGGTAAGTTTCGTTTCTGCTCACACAGCCTCAAACACACAGACAGAGGGAACATTCCTTAGGTGGGGGCATGTGCAGGAGAGAGTTACAAAACAGACAGTTTAGTTTCAGTTTACTTCAGAATGCTTGGAGAGACCAGAGACAGAGGACACAGTGACAGGCTCCCTGAGAGTGCTCTCTCTCATGGAGGCCTAGCAGAGGAACTACCAGTTCCAGACCGGTTCATTCACCCTTTCCTTACCTGGGACCAGGTGGGTGGATGGCTGAGGACCCCTAAGCTGAGAGAGATGCCAGTTAGGAGGCTCTAGGTCCATTAGCTTGCACAGACTTGGAATGGGAGAGGTGGCTAGTCAGGAAGGAGTTGAGAGCCTGGGTCCGGTAGTCATGTGGCATGGAGGAGAAGAGGCTTACAGAGGGGAGGAATTCGTTGCTCCCTGGAACCAGTGAAGCTTCGGGTGGCAGAGTAGCGGGTCCCAAGAGCTCCAGAAACTAGTAGGGGACCAGCACATGAGCGCACAAAAGGAGAAAGCCCACAGGCTGCCCTACCAGACTTTGACCTCTGCCCTGCCTGGAAACAACCGGAGTCAGCACAGTAAAGACCAGCATCCTGGGTGTGACACCAAGACTTGTGAGTAAATAAAACTGACCAGTGACTCTGACTCTGTTTGTCATCGCCTTGTTATCCGACGATTCCCAGTCCTCCATTCTCCCACCCGAGGACCGCTCTGGCTGTGGGGAGCGATATCATCCCAGCTGCAACCCAACATCTTCCTCGGCGAGGTACCCTGCAGTGGTGGTCTTATCACTGGCCGCACACCACAGGTGCCATAGTCGCCATCATCCGTTACACTCCTAGAGGGGGGACAGGTTGTAGGAAGGGTCTGCAGCAGAGGAGACAGGGACCCCAGTCACCACCAGCACTAACAGCCATATCTAGTAATCTAATAATTCCAGCAGCGAGGCTCTAAGTGCGAGCTACGTGCAGATTCAGAACCCTGGTAACCTGCAGCTTAACCCCATATCTAAAGGTTAATATAGCTTTTTCCATATGACAGGTACCCTTTAATGTGCCACAATCAACCATAGCAAGTAGCATATACCTATATACTGTGTATATATATATATATATATATATATATATATATATATATATATATATATATATATATATATATATAAATATATATATATATACACATATGTACTGCTCAAAAAAACAAAAAGGGAACATTTAAACAACAAAATGGTATTTTACTGGTTCCTTTATTTTTTGAGCAGTATATATATATATATATATATATATATATATATATATATATATATATATATATATATATATATATATATATATATATATATTTATTTATATATATATATTACACTTCCTTTTTTAGTTGCGGAAATGTCCAAATAAAGGACAGCAGCATCTCCATTATTCTAAAATGTGCAAAATGAAAAGAAATTAAAAAAGCAAATATTTGATATTTATTCCACTAAAGAAGGCAATACCATGTACGAAAAACATCTTAGGTTAATTCCATTTATACATCCAGCACTAAATTTCATCCTAAAAGCTTCAAAAATGCCTTTTATTCTCCAGTTCACATGGCCAACAACAAACATGTAAACTCAGCCTGCAAAATATGCAGATTCAAATAATTGAAGACCAAAATAACATTGGAAGCAATTATCTGATGTTCTTAAATATCAACTTGTAATCCCAGTTGTTGCAGCTACGATCTGATTGTAAACTTCTTCCTATAATTAAAAATGGCCATTTCAAGGACCTCGGAGGAAAGAGCCGGCATATATCTTTCCTACCTGCTGTCAAGTTAAATATCTGTTTTTTTCCAGTACATAAATCTAATTTGAAAATAAACTGTTATTAACCCATCTGGAACAAGTCCTGCTGGATTCTAGACTGATAAGATCTAACAGAATAAACTAAACACAATATCGGTACAAACACAGAATCCTGATTTAAAAATAAATAATAAATTGGCACAGCCGCATTGTGAATATAGAATCTGCAAAACAAGTAACGATTTGCCAAAAGCTCTTAACTAGTACCAAGTAAAGTCACTTAATAGCATGAGTGTTCGAGTCAGATGGAAAGCAAATTTGCATTATACGGATTATATAGCCGGCCAGCACAGCAGAAAGATTAGGCCTCACAATTTTCCAGGTACTGTTTAAAATCTTCTCCCCAGCTAAAGGATATAGTTGACAGCTCACACTCATGAGTCAAGTTAATCTGGAACATTATCCGCCCATTTTGCACTGAACAGTCCCTAAAGCAGTTTGTAATATGCATATGAACTGAACCATTGTTGAGATCAAATTTTTAATACCCAAGTGAAATAGGGAAATAGGAAGATAAAATAAAAGCTCGCTGCTATGATACTAAGGAGTCACAGAGGAAGAGAAACATTGCTTCAGTGAATCCAGGGCTTTGGCTCCAGTAGATGCCTAAGATGCTGCGGGGACTTGTACGGTCCCTCCTCTAATGCATGGCTAATAGCTTAAGCATTAACTGTGTCAAGCTCCCAGGCAAAGTTTTCCAGTCCCTTGTTATTATGAAATTAGAGCTGTGTGAAATTAAACTCTTACCTATTCTCCTTTTCCTCACACAGAAACCGCTACCTCGACCAAGTTTTTGATTTGGAACAGAAATAAACTTTTAACAATTGAATCAGTGACATTTTACCGGTTTGGGTGCATAGATTTGAATTAAAATCCTAGAGAAAAGGCAGTAGACATGAAGTGGAAAGAAACATTGGAAGCAGAAAACGGTTCTGCGGACACCAAGACACTACATGCTTTGCTTCTTTCTAAAGGAGAAGTTGACAGAAATATATAATTCATTAGTTTGACGTTGGTTTCGTTTTATGTAAATGCATAACAGAGCGTAACATTTTGTATTCTACATTTTGGAGCAGCGCAAATGTAAAGTGGATTTATTCTAAATATTAAACACATTCTTATTTTTT
This sequence comes from Anomaloglossus baeobatrachus, assembly GCF_048569485.1. Lineage (NCBI taxonomy): Eukaryota > Metazoa > Chordata > Amphibia > Anura > Aromobatidae > Anomaloglossus > Anomaloglossus baeobatrachus. Next base: position 600,453,561 of record NC_134354.1, read on the forward strand.
ATTTATTATGATTTTATAAGATAAAATGTGAAATGGAAATATTTTTTTTTTACAAAAGCCTTGTCAGATGTTGTAAAACTGAGTTTGTCATATGGCACATCATGTTTTACAGTAGGCTATATCTGGGTTTCCATAGGGGAGATGGACATTTATAGAATATGGATACAAGGGGGAATTCGGAGTAACGAGGGTCCTGGGCAGGTGAGAAACTGTTGCCCACAGCCCTCGATGTATCTTGTGACATTGTGTATCATATGATCCCCTTGATAGATCATGTGATAGGGCAGGTGTTTAACACATAGATACTCTGGTGCACATCTGTAGATGCAAAATGAGAGAGACAGCAGCAGATGTAACGCTACATAACATAGTGCAAATACTTAATAGAGCAGGGGTGCAATATTCATTTTCCTGAAGGGCCACATGAGAGACTGTGACTGCTGTAAAGGCTAAACCAATAGGCGGAAATTAATTGTGCTCAATATTAACATATTCATTATATAATTATTATTTTATATTAATTGTATTATCTAATATTGAGCATAGCTAAGTATGCTGAAATGCCCTTGTATACTATATTAGTCCATACACAGCCTAAAATATGCAGCTTGAGTCTACAAAAACTACCACCATACAGCATATAGCCCCTACATACTATATGGGGCCCACACAAAGCCACTACCCTATATATAGACTACTAGCTGTTTCCAGCCAGCTAATGCACGGCATGCCCATTATGATCAGCTCCTCAGTGTATGCAGGACTCTGCTGTGGGTATACAGCTCTCCGCCCCAAAGGTTTACAGCTCCCCTCCCTGGTATATAGCTCCCCCAAAGGTATACAGCTGTCCCTCTTAAGGGTATACAGCTCTCCTCCCCAAGAGTATACAGCTCTCTTACCCCCAAGGGTATACAGCTCCCCTCCCCCCAATGTTATATAGCCCCACTCCCCCAAGGGTATACAGCTCCCCTTCTCCACAAGGGTATACAGCTCCCCTCCCCCAAGGGTATACAGCTCCTTTCCTCAAGGGTATACAGCTCTTCTCCCCAAGAGTATACAGCTCTACTCTCCAAGGGTATACAGCTCCCCCCAAGGGTATACAGCTCACCTCCCTCATATATAGCTCCCCCCAAAGGTATACAGCTGTCCCTTCAAGGGTATACAGCTCCCCTCCCCCAAGGATATACAGCTCCCCTCCCTCCAAGGGTATACAGCTTCCCCCAAGGGTATACAGCTCTCCTCCCCAAGGATATACAGCTCTCTTCCCTCCCAAGGGTATATAGCTCACATCTCTGGTATACAGCTCTGCCCCCAAGGATCTACCGCTCCCCTCCCCCCAATGGTATACGGCTATCTTTCGCCCAAAGGTATACAGCTCCCCCCAATGGTATACAGCCCCCCGATCTGTATACAGCTGGCTGTATACAGCTGGAGGTGTAAGGGTTATTCACTGTGGCACTACACTACAGAGTTGAATATTGGCAGGTTTCCCGGCGGGTTGGGGGAGTAAGGGTTAATAACCGTGGCACTAAATTGCAGCCTTGGATATTGGGTTTCCCGGTGGGCTGGCGGTGTAAGGGTTAATTATTGTGAAAGGTTAATCACCGTGACACAACACTGTATTTGGAGGGGAGGAGTCAGGGGTCACATGATCAGTTCCTCAGCGTATGAAAGACTCTGTTGTGCTGGTTGTCATGGTGCTGAATGAGGTGAAGTTTGTGTGGGGTCAGGAGGGATTTAGAGTGTGGATGTAGCAGAGCTGTGGGTGTAATGGGCGTGGGCCGGAGCTGCGTGTGGTGATGAGTGGGGGCGGAGCCATTTGTGGTAATGGGTATGATGGACGAAGCCACATGTGGTAATTTGCGTGGGGGGCGGAGCCGCGTGTGGTAATGGCCGTGGGGTCGGAGCCGTGAATGGTAATGTGTGGGGGGTGGCTCTTTATATATATATATATATATATATATATATATATATATATATATATAAAAGGGTTCATACTGTATATAGAGAGGCATGTTGAGGCTCCCACATATCCTCCCTATATATATTATAAGCCCTCAGATAGACCCTATGTACAGTATCAGTCCTAAATATCCCCCAATATAGAGTGTGAACCTCCACATAGCTTCCTATATACATGAGCATTCAAATAGCCCCTATATATAGTATGAACCCTCACATAGTCCTTATAAACAGTATGAGCCCTCTCATTGCCCCTATATACAGTATCAGCCCTAAATAGCTCCCTCTATGTATTGTGAATTCCAACATACCTTCATATAAACATTGTTAGGGCCCATATAGCTCCTATATACTGTAAGAGCAATCACATTGCCCCACAATATAGAGTGTGAGCTCACACACAGCACTCCTATATACAGCATGAGCCCCCACATAGCTCCCTATATACAGTGTGAGCCCCCATGTAGCTCCTTATATACAGTATGAGCCCTCATATAACCACTTTATATACAGTATGAACCCACACACTGCACCCCTATTTACATTATGAGCCCTAGAAAACACCCTATATACATAGCTCACTGTGTACAGTATGGGCCCTCACATGGCCTTTATAGATACCAGATGATTTCTCACATATTCCCCTACTTGAAAGATGAACTCTAGCATATACCTCCTATATAAGGTCACTCATCCCATACACATATAAAACAATCCCAACACATTCTCACCTTGCTCTCATTTCCCTGGTGCTCTGTTCCTGTCCTTGGGGCTCCACTTTTTCTTTTAGCCAGTGCATGCATGCTGGCGTTATGACAGCATGTCACAGAAGAGGTGGAAAGAACTCATGTGGAGTTGGTGCGCTGCCATTCTGTTTTGCCAGAAGCAGAGCTTCAGTAAAGCTCCTTACATGGGATTATTGCTGCCAATGGTGGCGCACAAAACAATATGATAAAAGGATTCTGGCCAGGGGCTCCCTGGAGCCTCTGGTCCTGGACAGAAGCTCAGATAGTAGTGATAGGGAAACCTGAACTGTAAAAGTCCAGATCAGCGCAGGTTCTAAAGTACCCAAGTGCTGGGCTAGGGCCAGTAGTTTTCAGGGAACTCCAGGTAATCATTCGGGTCCAGCATCATGGGTAATAAGAAAAAATAAGAACAATGAAGAAAAAAATAGAATAAAGCAAGCATGCTTTACTTAACCATTCTCCTTCAAGATTGTACATTGCTTCTAGGCCGCTCATTCTACTTTCAAGGCCACTCATTATAATTCATGCATATGCACTGCATTCCCCACCCACCGGCAGTCCTGTCATCTGTGATTGGCTGCAGCCAAATGCACCCTCACTCTGAGTGGCAGCGTGTGTGTCTGCTAATAATCACAGACGCTGTCTGTGTCTCTATCATGCTGTAAAAATAAATGGAAAAAAAGTTGGCATAGGGGACCCCATATTATTATACTCAGCACAGATAAAGCATACAGCTACGGTATGCAGCTTTTTTTTAACCTATTTAAATAAATAATTTAAAAAAAATGGCATGCGATCTCCCCCAATTTTGATATCTAGCCATAATAAGCCCGACAGCTGGGGGCTGGTATTCTCAGGCTGGGGAAACACATGCTTATTGGGCCCCAAAAGCCTAAAAATAGCAGCCATTAGCCTCCCAGGATTGTCATATCCACTAGATGTGGCAATCTCTGAAGTTTACCCAACTCTTCCTGATTGTCCTAGTGCAGAAATATGATCAGTACTAAATCTGCATCTCTTGGAAAAAAAACACAGTTTTCTGCCAGGAGATATGGGTCTGTGAACTCAGGTGAGGTAAGGTTACTGAGTTCATTGAGGTCCACCGTCGTCAGGTTACCTGCGGTCAAGGTGGAGGGTTGCATTTAAATAATTAAAAAAAGTCACATGTGGTTCCTCTTATTTTGATACAGCCAAGATAAGCACTTGGCTGTGGGCTGCCGCTTGTAGCCATGAGCTTTATCTGGCTAAGTATCAATAGATAGGTGGACCCTACACTATTTTATTTATTTCATACCCCGATATAATAGACCCGCAGACAGGGTCTGTGATTCAAACCAATCACCAACGCTGTCTGGCGGCGGGGTCTGATTGCAGCCAATCAAAGGTGTCAGTGGGAAGGGAAAGCAGTGAATATGTATAAGGGATAATGAGTGTTCTTGGAAATTCAGCCGCAGAAGCAGTTACAGCCACGGGTAGACTCAGTAAGTATGTCACGCTTTAACTCTCTTGCTTGCTTTTTTTTACAGTGATTTACCTGGCCAATCACAGCCATGCCAATAATTGAATTGGCTTATGATGGGGCAGGTAGTGGGTTTTCTGCAAACAAACAGTTACCAAGCATTGCTGACTTTTGAGCAAAGTGCTCAAGTAGCCGAGCATGAACCCAACTGGGCAAAGCTCATACCGAATCTGAAATTGGCAAATGCGAACTGAACAGGTTTGCTCATCTCTTATGAATACAGCAGCTGAATCATGAACTAAATACAATAGGAGGCGCATGCTTCTTAAAGAATTTAGCGGAACTTATTCCAGCACAATTTTCAGGTCTGCAGCAGGTAACAGTAAACTCATACTCTCAATGCTGGGACTCACAGCAATGGTACCACTATAATCAGACAAAAAAGACATATAATTTTGAAATTCGATTACAGTTCATTCTGCTTTAATGTGAACCTCCAATTATTCAGAAAATAACTATAGTGAAGCAATTTGCATAATAATGTTTCTAAATCACCAGCATTAGCGATTTTGTGATTAGTTGCAATTCGATTGGATAATGATGTGTGGTTTTCCCAGGTTTACCTCTCCTATATGAGTAGATGAGTACCAGTTGTAAAACTCCAGCCTTGATGAATTGGGGCCATGGACCATTTAAGGGCGGCAGAAGCAGTCATGCATGCTCTGGAGGTAAAGAAACTTTCTCAGTTGTTTCTGTTCTCCACAAAGTCCTTGCTTGTGCTTCAGGTGAACATTTAAATCAGAGAGGATTATTCATTTATTTTATATGTTTCCTGCAATGTTATTTTGATGTCTAAAAGAAAAAAAATTATATATATATATATATATATATATATATATATATATATATATATATATATATATATATATATATATATATATATATATATATATATATATATATATATATATATATATATATATATATATATATATATATATATATATACATATAATATATCTATTATATAAAGCTGAATGTGTGTGTGTATGTATGTATGTGTGTATGTCCGGGATTGGCATCTGCACCGTCGCAGCTACAGCCACAAAATTTTGCACACTCACACTTTTGGACCCCGAGAGTGTCATAGGCTATGTTTTGAGGGGAAATTTTGACCCCACACTTTATTATATAGTTATTCACCAAAAATCCTGCCTCCACTAAAGCGAATGGAGCTGGGAGCCACAGTGCAGCCAGAACTTCAGTAGAATGCGCAGCCACGCCCTTAAATGGAATGTTGGTGTGTCACAATGCAGCCAGGGAAAGAGACAGACACAGACAGGGAAAGAGGCAGACACAGACAGTGTAAGAAACAGACATAGGGTAAGAGACAGACACAAAGAGACAGACACAGACAAAGAGACAGACTGAAAGGGAAAGAGACAGACAGGGAAAGAGAGGGAAAGAGACAGACAGGGAAAGTGACAGAGATAGATAGACAGGGAAAGAGATTGAGACAGACGGAGAAAGAGACAGAGACAGTCAGAGACAGACAAGGAAAGAGACAGACAGAAAAAGAGATAGAGATAGAGAGATATACAGAGGGGGAGACAGACATAATTACATTTATATCTTTGTTTTGTAATTTTTTTTTGTGTGCAGAATACATTTTTGTTAATACATTCTACACATCCGGGTAGTACAGCTAGTGTATATATATATAATATATATATATATATATATATATATATATATATATACAGTGTATATATAGTACACACCAAAAGTTTGGACACACCTTTTTATTCAAAGAGTTTTTTTTATTTTCATGACTGAAAATTGTAGATTCACATTGAAGGCATCAAAACTATGAATTAACACATGTGGAATGAAATACTTAACAAAAAGTGTAAAACAACTGAAAATATGTCTTATAGTCTAGGTTCTTCAAAGTAGCCACCTTTTGCTTTGATTACTGCTTTGCACACCCTTTGCATTCTCTTGAGGAGCTTCAAGAGGTAGTCACCGGAAATGGTTTTCACTTCACAGGTGTGCCCTGTGAGGTTTAGTAAGTGGGATTTCTTGCCTTATAAATGGGGTTGGGACCATCAGTTGTGTTGTGCAGAAGTCTGGTAGATACACAGTTGATAGTCCTACTGAATAGACTGTTAGAATTTGTATTATGGCAAGAAAAAAGCAGCTAAGTAAAGAAAAATGATTGGCCATCATTACTTTAAGAAATGAAGGTCAGTCAGTCCAAAAAATTGGGAAAATTTTGAAAGTGTCCCCAAGTGCAGTGGCAATAACCATCAAACTCTACAAAGAAACTGGCTCACATGAGGATCACCCCAGGAAAGGAAGACCAAGAGTCACCTCTGCTGCGGAGGATAAGTTTATCAGAGTCACCAGCCTCAGAAATTGCAGGTTAACAGCAGCTCAGATTAGAGGCCAGGTCAATGCCACACAAAGTTCTAGCAGCAGACACATCTCTAGAACAACTGTTAAGAGGAGACTTTGTGCAGCATGCCATCATGGTAAAATAGCTAAAAGGAAACCACTGCTAAGGACAGGCAATAAGCAGAAGAGACTTGTTTAGGCTAGTACACAAGGAATGGACATTAGACCAGTGGAAATCTGTGCTTTGGTCTGATGAGTCCAAATTTGAGATCTTTGGATCCAACCACCATGTCTTTTTGCGACACAGAAAAGGTGAACGGATGGACTCTACATGCCTGGTTCCCACCGTGAAGCATGGAGGAGAAGGTGTGATGGTGTGGGGGTGCTTTGCTGGTGACACTGTTGGGGATTTATTCAAAATTGAAAGCGTACTGGACCATCATGGTTACCACAGCATCTTGCAGCGGCATGCTATTCCTTCCGGTTTGCATTTGTTTGGACCATCATTTATTTTTCAACGGAACAATGATCCCAAACACACCTCCAGGCTGTGCAAGGTCTATTTGACTAAGAAGGAGAGTGATGAGGTGCTACGCCATATGACCTGGCCTCCACAGTCACTAGACCTGAACTCAGTTGAGATGGTTTGGGGTGAGCTGGACTGCAAAGTGAAGGCAAAAGGGCCAACAAGAGCTAAGCATCTCTGGAAACTCCTTTAAGACTGTTGGAAGACCATTTCCGGTGACTACTTCTTGAAGCTCATAAAAAGAATGCCAAGAGTGTGCAAATCAGAAATCAAAGCAAAAGGTGGCTACTTTGAAGAACCTAGAATATAAGACATATTTTCAGTTGTTTCACACTTTTTTGTTAAGTATTTCATTCCACATGTGTTAATTCATAGTTTTGATGCCTTCAATGTGAATCTACAATTTTCAGCGTCATGAAAATAAAGAAAACTCTTTGAATGAGATGGTGTGTCCAAACTTTTGGTCGGTACTGGATATATAGATATTTATATATTTTTATATATACAAATTCAGCTCTCTCACATGTCTTTATTTAAATATATATTGTCTGTTTTTATATATGTCTGTTTTCAAATATACAATATATTGATGTTGATGTTGAAGGATTATGATAAGAGTGTACATATCTATTTTATGCATTACATTTACAAATTAAGATTAGAGCCTTACAGTATATTATATCTTATATTCTGTATAGAATTATCACCAGTTAAGGCTTTTGTATAGTCATCAGCCAGAAAAAGGTTCAGGCACTTTTGCTTGATCATTATATGGTTTACAGTTTCTGACAAAATGTTGTTAATCATATACAGTGGGGAAAAAAAGTATTTGATACACTGCCGATTTTGCAAGTTTTCCCACCTACAAAGAAGGTAGAGGGCTGTAATTCTTATTGTAGATACAATTCAACTGGGACAGACAGAATAAAAAAAAAAATCAGAAAATCGCATTGTATGATTTTTAAATAATTATTTTGCATTTTATAGCATAAAATAAGTATTTAATCCCCTTCCAAACAACAGTATTCTGGCACTCACCTTTCCCCCATGGTAAAGAATAAAGAGCTGTCTAAAGACACCAGGGACCAAATTATAGACCTACACAAGGCTGGGATGGACTACAGGTGATAGGCAAGCAATTTGGAGAGATGGCAATTACTGTTGGTGCAATTTTTAGAAAATGGAAGAAACACGAGATGACTGTAAATTTTACTCAATTTTCAACTCCTTGCAAGATCTTACGTCATGGGGTAAGGTCGTTTCTGGGAAAGTTCAGCAATCAATCCAAAACTTCATGAGAGGGCCTGGTCAATGAGCTGTAAAGATCTGGAACCACAGTTCTCAAAGATTACCATTAGTAACACACTACACTGTCATAGATTAAAATCTTGCAGGGCATGTAAGGTCCCCTATTTTTCCAGCACATATCCAGGCCCATTTGAAGTTTGCCAATGACCACCTAGATTATTCAAGGGAGGCATGGGAGAGGATTATGCAATCAGATAAGACCATACAAGAACCTTTTGGCATTAACTCAACTCGCCGTGCTGGAGGAAAAAGAAGGATGAGTACAACCCTAGGAACACCATCCCAATCGTGAAGCATGGAGTTTGAAACATCTTATTTTGAGAATTCTTTTCTGCAAAGGGGACATGATGACTGCACTGTATTGAAAGAAGGATGATGGGGTCATGTATGACACAATTTTAGACAAAAACCTCCTTACCTCAGTAAGAGCATTGAAGATGGGTCGTGGGTTTACCATCATGAGAATGACCCAAAACACACAGCCAGGGCAGCTAAGGAGTGCCTCTGTAAGAACTATTTCAATGTCGTGTAGTGGACTAGCCAGTCTCCAGACCTGAACTCAATAGAAAATGTGTGAAGGGAGTTAAAACACGTTTCCCATCAACAGCCCAAAAACCTGAAAGATCTGGAGAAGATCCGTATGGAGGAGTGGGCCAAAATCCCTGCTGCAGTGCGTGCAAACCTTGTGAAGAACCACAGGAAATATCTGATCTCTGTAATTTTAAACAAACATTTCTGTGCAAAAATTTAAGTTATTTTCTTCTTTTGCCTCAAATACTTATGTCATGCAATAAAATACAAATTAATTATTTAAAATCACACATAATTTTCTGGATTTTTTTTATTCTCTCTGTCACAGTTGAAGTGCACCTTTGATAAAAGTTACAAACCTCTCAATCCTTTGTAAGTGGGAAAACTTGCAAAATCGACAGCGTCTTAAATACTTATTTTCCCCACTGTATATCTAAATGTATAATGTGCGCAAGCCATTTCACTTTCCTATATGAGTAGCAAAAGCTGCATGCATGAACACACTCTCTGCCTTTGTAGAGATCCTAAAGAAGAAAGTATCCATGCACTAGGTAGTAGTGTGCATCCACTGTAATGTGATTGTAATGTGTGTGAAAAAAATTATATGAATGAAAACCACTGCTGACAATATGCCCACCTTTGTGAATGAGATGTAGCACGTTGAATTGCATGGAAACTATACCTCAAATCACCAACATGAGAAAATACTCTTTTTATCGGTAAAATGATAAATCCATGCAGATCCAAGGTGGGTGTAAAATACCTGATGTAGGAGGCCATTACCTCTGAAGCACATAGAATCACTTGCAACTTTTTTTTTGCTTAAGGTTAATCACATAACAAGTGACATCAAATTTGCTGCTAATGGCAGGTTCCCCAATTTTTTTTAAGTGTTTATATCAGTGCTACCGGCTGGACGGGGAAATCACTACAACACGAATATCTGACGTATCCGTTCTATGCTGGACTCTACAGCATCATGTACAACAGTATCTTTCTTATACCTCTCTTGGATGTGCATGGACTTCTCTTTTTACCGATAAAAGGAGTGTTTTCTTATTTAGGCCATTTGACGTAAAGTCTTAACACAACTCCATGTGTTTCATCCATATCATACAGGGTAAATATATAATGTCAGCCATGAATTTTACTGATAGAATTTCTTCACACATGTTATATTCACATTACAGTGGATGCATAGTACTATATAGCACATGGATACTTGTTTCATTCTAATCTGATGTATCAGTTCTCATAAAGGTATTCCGTTTCTTGAAATATCTTCAATTCCCTTTGTGACTTGATATGGATGCCTCTCCATGAATGCGATTTCCACATGTCGAGCATTTTTGTCATATCCTGTAGATATGTAATAAATGTCTGAGATTCGATTACCTCTTTAGCATTTCTATGAGCTATCAAGCAAAGACCAAATCAGTATCTATCTGCAATCACTCCTGGGTTCTCCTATTACTCCTTATGTTAGCTTTCCCTTGTATTCAGTCAATTTGACATATGGAGAGACATATCTGATTACACCTGGAGCACACGATCTTTGATAAATAAGTACATTTTCCCCCTGGTTTTATGAGTATAACCAAATGGCCATGTCCATCTTTATGGTGCATAAAGTAAACAGAATAGCAGAATGAATTTCTATCTAGCCATGCAAACATGTGACCACTGCAGTCAATCATCGCCTGCAGTGGTGTTCCATTAAACATTGCTGCAGGTAATGATTAACCTCAGTAGTCACATGCCTGTTTGGTCAGTAGAATGGGGGATAAAAATCATTAAAGGACCTGGGCAGTACTTACATATTTTTTTTAACCATTCAAGGCTTTCAAAAAAGGAGTGGCAAAATGCACTTTTCCTATCATTGGAAATAATGCTTGTTCTCACTCACTGACAGCAAATCTAAAATATTAAAGGGCGCAAAGAATATACTAACAAAATACATAAGTTTTTATTCAAAAGTAATCAAATGCTTTCCACATTACTTTGGACACTTTAGAGATAGCAATAGAACTAGTTTAACCAAATATACACTATTGGATTTAGCATTTGTTCAAATGCTAAGAGTCGATATTGAGACATCTATGTATCAGTTTGTATCACTTGTTACTTTTGCAATTATGCACCATGACTTGATTGCTTTACATTTAAAATGTTCACATGTTCATAGCTGCAATTAAATACAACTGCAGATTCTGTGTATGCCATAATTTGCATAAACGTGGTCACAAAGAGTAATTAGCACTTCATTAATATGCAATGAAGTACTAATTTACAGAGTGCCTAAAGCAGTTGTAAACTTTAATTTGCTTTTAGATTGAATTTTGTTACAGTGCAAATATCACAGGATACATTTTGCTAATCAACCCCAAAGAATTGTAAGCTATTGTCTGTGCTGGGGGAATTTCTTAAGACCTTTAAATCTGTGAAACGGAGAGTAGAGATGGGATAAAATATAATTTATAATAATGATTTAAATTTCATAAAATGCATTTCACTTAGACTTTAATTGGTCCTAAATCCAGTTATGCTATGTTTTCATTTTAGAATAACAACATAAAGACTAAAATTTAAAAGAAAGACAAATCTTCAAGTAAACTATCTTTATATCTCCAAAGTAATTTGTATCCGGATAAATATGCTTTGATATGAGGGCTTGAATTATCAGAATTCATAAAAATCCCACGTTTTCTCATTGACTATTGCAGGGGTTATCCACCCATTTTTTAAAAATTAAATTAAACTATTGCTTAGTGTAGTGTAAAAATATTATACATATACTCACCTACCAATTCCTTTCCTTACAGTTGTCAGGTCCCCACAGATCTCCTTGCTTCTGCACGCGCTGTACATCTTGGGTCAGATATCACTGAGTGGATGTTAAGGCTTGTGGTGAACTGGGAACCCTGAAACTGACAATAAACATGTATCCCTTTTATGTAGTTGTATATTTTAGTCACCCCTTAACATCATTTCCCAGCATGTTAAACTCTAAATTATTGTCTCTAACTTCATCTTGTTGTACTACGTTAACCATTATTAACCAATTCAATTATATTGATTTTTATATTTTTTTCCTTAATCAATTTTTTTGATATTTGCACATTCTTACTTTACTGAGTCCATCATGGGATTTGTTAATTTGAAATGATTTATCTGTTCATGTCACAACTTCTTTTATCTTACTAGGGTGTTCAACTACAAATACATTTTATTTTTCTATTTATAAAAAGTTTAAAAAGTTGAATGAACCTAGAAGAACATTTTCCACTACTGGATAACCACTTTTCTTGTTCCCAGCATGATGTCAGATGGAGCTGTGAAGACTGCAGCCATTAGTGGCCATTGATGAGTTGTAATGTCAAACATAATAAGACACGTGATGTCTAAAAAATAAAAGGGATAATAGAATTTGAGAAAATAACAATCTTTAAGACTTCCTGTGGAAAGTTATGTTTTAGAGCTTGCTACTATTGGATTAAGATGACTATTTATCCTCCTTGATATTGAAATGCTCAATAACAGTCTTATGTTTGGCTTACTACTGTATATTCATATAGCTATGATATTAAATCATTTTAAATAGTAACTGACATTTCAACAAACCTTTGCATAAATCTACAGTAAATTTAAGTATACAAAACTAAGTGTTTTATCTTAAGTGAGGCATATGCTTTTATCACTTATGAGCCACTTCTCTTCCTCCCCTCCCCACACTTCCTTAACTCATCGTTCACAACAAAAACATCTCAAATATTGCTCAAAACACAAACAACTACCTGTTCAGGGACAATAGTACAGCTGTCTATTGAAGTTTCTGAAAAGGGAGAGGAGAAGAGCAGAGATTATTGAGCCTTAGGCTCAGAGCTCGGGGTTCAGGCTCGGAAAATGCCGTGAAAATCAGCCATGTGAGTATTGCACTGTGCATATGTCTGCGTGATGCACTGCATTGTGTGTGCTGCGGGTACTGTTTCTTCAGCTCATATTAGCCTTAAATTCAGCATACTAAGATGTGTAGTTCACGAAGAATGTAAAAAAAAAATAACATCTCCCACACACCTCCAGAAATGTTTTGCTGTTGGCCCATAGCAAAACATTTCTGAAGGTGCGTGGGTGGTGTTATTTTTTTTTAATTCTCCATAAACTACACATCTTAGTATGCTGAATGTAAGCCTAATTTGAGCAGAAGAAACAGTACCCACTACAGAAACAATGCAGGGCATCACACAGACACCAACACAGCATGATACTCACCTGGCTGATTTTGTACAGCATTTTCAAGTCTGAACCCCAAGCTCCAAGCCTAAGGTTTGCTCATCTCTAGAAAAGAGGATGGAAAAGAGCAAAAGAGACATATATTACTATGTTTTTTTTAACAGAATGGTGCTTCAAAGTATGTGAAAATTTTAGAAATTTCCATATTTCTTCATAAACTTTACCTAAAACAATATAACATCATATTGTGTATGAGAGATATCAAGAAAGCTCAATAACGTTATCCTGGATACAACTGTCAATTAGTGATGCAAAGTTTAAAACTATAGAAAAATGCTGGATAAAAGTGAAATAATTGCTAAACATTGTGGATTTTCTAAGGTACACACACAACGGCTCACTCCAAAAAGTCAAGGGAAATTAACCTTTACACTTTAAATTTGTTCTAACCAGTTTACGTTTTTCCATGTTTTCCAACACCAGTGCTATATTTTTCTTCTTGACCTCTTTTTTTTCTTGTTTGTGATATTTTGGGTACTCATTTACAACACGTTTGCTCTTTACAGTACATCTACCAACACATACAGTCTTCCTCATGTTCATGTTTTTTTTTTTCACTAAACCCTTAATGACCATGGTAGCTGGTGGCTTTTGGTTAGCCATTTTGGAAGGCTATTGGGCTGCAAGAAACTGTACAACTATTTAGTTTTAGCATTTTAGACTCCTACAGTTAGCTATTACTTTTCGTAAAAAATGCATGGCTGTATTATGTATCATTATTCCCTAAGCAACTGTAATAACTGTCTGAATATACAAGATTCACATACTATTTTTATAGCAAAAATTGGGAACTTTTCAGTTGTCTCTACATGCAGTATCTAGCTAAGACACATGCAGTGAAAGTCTTAACTTTTGCATTCAATAATAAAAATGGCATGTGTTATATGAAAAGGAATTTCTAACATCTCACAGTGGAAATCCTATTTCCTTCCATAAAGGGTCTTTTTAGATCAAGAAAACAGACTGCATGCAGTTTATCCACTATGCAATCACCATGGTAAAGTACTTCAGAGTCATCTGAAAAAGTAGCTTCACCAAGGGATATTGATCCTTCTTACAGACAATCATATTTATCTATATGGCTATACACCCACCTTTGTCAAAATAATGTATAAAGTATTATGACCTCATCTGATCAGGGAAGAAGCAGTTGTAGCAGATTTCACTAATCTTTTGGAAACTACTTTTACATAATCTGTCCACATGTACCGGCTAATATGGCTGGCTATTTGTTGAAATTAAATCAATTATGTTGTGATTTTTTTATTTTTCCATTGATGGAGCTGTATGGTGGCTTGTTCTTTGCAGGATAAGGTGACAGTTTTAGCGATGCCATTTTTATTTGTATATCACTTTTTAATCGCTTTTATTTATTTTATTCTACTTTTTTTTGCATTCTGATAACAAAGCATAGCTTCTTGCCAAGGTTTTATGTGTTCACTGAATGGGTAACTATAGATTCTAGGTTTTTCCGGATGTGGCAATGCCAAATATGGGAATTGTTTTTGTTTATTTTTATATTTAAATAAATATATGTTTTTTGGTATAATTTTTGAATTTGTTTTGTAACTTAGTTTGTGACTTTTTTTTTAATCTTTTTCAGTTTTTTTTAAACTTGTTACTTAGTTTCTTTATGGGACATTAACATTACTTAGTCTGATTGCTGGTACAAATACATTGCCATACACATGTATGGCAATGCATTACACCTGTCATTGTGAAAGAGACAAGTTGTCTCTCCAGGGAATATTTGAAATTTAATATTTCCCAAAGGAGCATTGCGGCTTAAAAGTCTCCTCGCTGGCATGGTGGAATGGTGTGTCAGTCTCTGTAAGGAGAATAGCTTTCCCTTTAGACTGTGAAACAGACAGAAACAGACAGAATGCTGACTATGGTCTAATATGCTACGACAGTCAAAAATGGCAAAGACCGGGACCCCGTTATGATTTCACAGGGGCCTAGATTGGGTGGAATAATGAGAGCACTCCCTCCTCTCCCAGCCTCCTAAGTGCTATTGATGGTGGTATTTAGTAGTTAAAAAGATAAGGGCAGTGCGGGCACCATCCCTGGGCGTGACAGGCAGAGCTCGTTTATCACTTAAGCTAAACTCCCGGCGGTGATCGCCTGGGCACTATTCCTTAGCTCTACATCGGCATGATGTACCCAGACATCTTAAGTCAGGAAATTTTGTTTTACAGTGATGCATGGGTACGTCAAAGTTTAAGGGGTTGAGTGTAATTGTAGCTTTTTACATTTTTAAACTAAACACCCTTTCAGTAGATTAATCTCTGAAAATGAAACAATATTGTTTCTGTATGTGATGTTTTGTATGTGTGTCGCTATTTAGCAGCAAAATCATGCTAAGGGGGAGATATGGACAAAGTTGGGTAAATAGCAGGATCATTATACAACACAAAGATCCGGTTATTTCTTTATTGAATTTACTGGAGTGTAACACAAGTCTTTTTTTGTACACTTTTATCTATTTTATTAAACTTGTTCAAGTATAAATATTTGTATCTCATGTAGGATAGGGATCTTCGCTGTACCTAACAGTTATAGGAATGATATGAAGGGCACTTTATACTTAGACTGTATAGTCAATAAAAAAGACCCATGACCATAGAAAAAAATATTACTGAAGTAAGAATAAGTAGCAGCTGAGAACAAATTATAAGGAAGAAAATAAGTTTAGTAATTGGACAAGACAAAAGTGAGGTTCATCAAACAGAACTATCTAGCAAATTATATAATCAACATTCATTAACAAAATTTATTGTTTTTTGTTTGCATATACAGTACAGACCAAAATTTTGGACACACCTTCTCAATCAAAGAGTTTTCTTTATTTTCATGACTCTGAAAATTGTAGATTCACATTGAAGGCATCACAACTATGAATTAACACATGTGGAATGAAATACTTAACATAAAAGTGTGAAACAACTGAAAATATGTCTAATTTTCTAGGATCTTCAAAGTACCCACCTTTTGCTTTGATTACTGCTTTGCACACTCATGGCATTCTCTTGATGAGCTTCAAGAGGTAGCCACCGGAAATAGTTTTCACTTCACAGGTGTGCCCTGTCAGCTTTAATAAGTGGCATTTCTTGCCTTATAAATGGGGTTGGGACCATCAGTTGTGTTGTGCAGAAGTCTGGTGGATACTCAGCTGATAGTCCTACTGAACAGACTGTTAGAATTTGTGTTATGGCAAGAAAAAAGCAGCTAAGTAAAGAAAAACAAGTGGCCATCATTACTTTAAGAAATGAAGGTCAGTCAGTCCAAAAAAATGGGAAAACTTTGAAAGTGTCCCCAAATGCAGTGGCAAAAACCATCAAATGCTACAAAGAAGCTGGCTCACATGCAGAACACCCCAGGAAAGGAAGACCAAGTGTCACATCTGCTGCGGATTATAAGTTTATCCGAGTCACCAGCTTCAGAAATCTCAGGCTAACAGCAGCTCAGATTAGAGACCAAGTCAATGCCACACAGAGTTCTAGCAGCAGACACATCTCTAGAACAACTGTTAAGAGGAGACTTTGTGCGGCAGACCTTCATGGTAAAATAGCTGCTAGGAAACCAATGCTAAGGACAGGAATAAAGCAGAAGAGACTTGTTTGGGCTAAAGAACACAAGCAATGGACATTAGACCAGTGGAAATCTGTGCTTTGGTCTGATGAGTCCAAATTTGAGATCTTTAGATCCAACCACCGTGTCTTTGTGCGATGCAGAAAAGGTGAACGGATGGACTCCACATGCCTGGTTCCCACCATGAAGCATGGAGGAGGAGGTGTGATGGTGTGGGGTTGTTTGCTAGTGACACTGTTGGGGATTTATTCAAAATTGAAGGCATACTGAACCAGCATGGCTACCACAGCATCTTGCAGCAGCATGCTATTCCATCCGGTTTGCGTTTAGTTGGACCATCATTTATTTTTCAACAGGACAATGACCCCAAATACACCTTCAGGATGTGTAAGGGCCATTTGACTACGAAGGAGAGTGATGGGGTGCTACGTCAGATGACCTGGCCTCCACAGTCACTAGACCTGAACCCAATTGAGATGCTTTGGGGTGAGCTGGACCGCAGAGTTAAGGCAAAAGGGCCAACAAGTGCTAAGCATCTCTGGGAACTCCTTTAAGACTGTTGGAAGACCATTTCCGCTGACTACCTCTTGAAGCTCATCAAGAGAATGCCAAGAGTGTGCAAAGCAGTAATCAAAGCAAAAGGTGGCTACTTTGAAGACCTAGAATATAAGACATATTTTCAGTTGTTTCACACTTTTTTGTTAAGTATTTCATTCCACATGTGTTAATTCATAGTTCTGATGCCTTTAATGTGAATCTACAATTTTCAGAGTCATGAAAATAAAGAAAACTCTTTGAATGAGAAGGTGTGTCCATAATTTTGGTATGTACTGTACATTTAAATAACAAAGATTATTGAACACCCAATGATTGTAGAATTTAATGTTACGTTGCTGCTAAAACAGCTCCCAGCGGCTTTATTTATTTATTTATTTTTACACACTTCACCTAGCTGTATGTTTGATGCAATAGCCTTTTTCCTCAGGTCATTATGATTAGCAGAATACCATATTTGTATAGTTTTTTAGGCTTTGCTACTATCACACTAAAAAATGTTTTTTTACAAAATTAAGGTTTTTTGCATCACCGAATTTTGAAGGGTAAAGGTTTTTTTGTATTTTTTCTGCCAACAGAGTCATGTGAGGTCCTGTGTTTTGAGGGCCAAGTTGGAATTTTTATTGGTACCATTTTGGGCACATAATATTTTTTGATCGCTTTGTATTCCACTTTTTGTGAGGAAGAATCACAAAGAAAAAGCAATTAAGGAGTTGTTTTTGTTTTTTCCATATCATTCGCTGTGTCCTAGTCTTTACATCTGTATGAATACCGCAAAAACACATTTAAATATTTGTTTTATGTTGTGCTGCTTTTACACAATGCTCCGAGAGCTATAGCTTTTTTTTCCACTGACAGAGCTGTATGACAGAATGTTTTTTGCTGCAGAAAATGACATTTTCAGCTATACCATTTTTATTTACAGATGACTTTTTAACCGCATTTTATTCCACTTTTTTGTGGACTGAATGATGAAACGACAGCCTTTGCAACTTTTTTTTACAGTGTTAACTTAAGGGGTTAAGTAGTGTAACAGTTTTTAAGATCAGGTTGTTACAGATGCAGCATTTCCAAATATGTGTACTTTTATATTTGTATAGAAATATACTTATTTATTGATATATATTTTAATTTTTTTAGTTCTTTATTTTCTGAATTTTTATTATTCTATTAAAAAAATGTACTTGTTTTACTTAGTCCCTAGATGGTACATTAACTTTTATTACACTGATCACTGGTAAAATGTATGCTGGTATAAGAAATTATGCATCTCAGTGTGACACTGACAGATTGCTTTTAGACCATGTTCTTGGCATGATTTAACAGGCCACTGCAGCATAATAATCCAAAATTTGTGTTATGACCTCGGGTTGTCATGCCAATAATTGAGCCCCAGTGTTCACTTTTTGGGGGCTTCGATCGGATGCAAGAGGAAGCGCACTCCCTCTCCGAGCCTCCTAAATGCTGTGATCGCTATTGATCTATGCACAAATCTGAGTGATAGATACAAAAGTCACAATAAAGTTATGATTATAGTGTTCAGTAATCAGCAATTTATTGTGCCTGATGTATCTATATAATATACACTGGAGATCAAAGTTAGAGAACAACACATAATTTCTTAAATTTTAAGGTCATTGTGTAGTCCTATGTGATTATATCCTAATATGAGTAAACTAGCAGTAGATTAGGCTTATGTCATTTTTTTTTTTTTTAAAGTACATAATAAAAATGTAAATGAGATAAATGTAAAAGGTTGTCCAGATGAAGGCCAAAGGGGTGACCCTATCAGTCATAGCAAGAGAAGTTGGTTGTTACAAGTCTGTGATTTAAAGAATATTGCTCCTTTACATCACAAATTCTTGTCTCCCAAGAAGACTGTTCGCCCTCAAAAGACAAATGCAAGAGAGGTCAGGATAATGTGAAGAATCTCAATGGTTAATCGTTTCAAAACTGCAGTTGGAATTGCTTGGCAGTTCTGCACTGAACAGGGTAAGGTTCTGTCTCATCATACAGTGTCACAATTCCTAAGAGCATTTGGACTGAAAGCCCACTCTGCAGTGACCAAATCTCTCATTTTGCTGAAAGAAAGAATCAAAAGGAGCATGTTGTGTGGACAGAGGAGAAGTGGTTCACAGTTCATTTTAGTGATGAAAGCAAGTTTAATTTATTTGGGTCTAATGGGAAACATTATTTTCATTGACAATCTGGGGAAAGAATGAACCCAAAGTGTGCTAAGAAGTCAGTGAAAGGTAGTGGAGGAAGTGTCATGGTTTGGGGAATGTTTTCTGCAGCAGGAGTTTGATCTTTCTTACAGCTACATGGCAGAGTGAATGCAAGTGTGTATCAGAATCTTCTTCAACACCACATTGTTCCTTACTTGCGTTCATCACTCAATAAGCCAGCAATTTTCTTGCAGGACAATGCCCCCTGTCACACAGCAAAATGGGTAAACCGATTCCTTGAAACAGAAAACATTGAAACAAAGAAATGGCTTGCCTAGTGTCTTGATCTAAACCCAATTGAAAACCTCTGGAAAATCCTTGGAGACAAAGTTATGGCCAAGAAACTTACAACAGTCGAAGAACTGTGAAAGAGACTGGAGAAGAGTGGACCAAAAATCCCACCAGAGCAGTGTGAGAGACTAGTGATGTCCTATGGCCGCAGAGGTGCTGAAGTCATTGAAAGCAAAGGCCTGTACACTTCCTACTGATTGGTGACTGTTGTTACCTTCAGAAAATTTACTTAGAATCTTTCTCTGTTCTACAGTCATTGTTGTTCTCTAATTATGATCATCACATTTTGGGCAAAACAAAAGGTTTATTGTTGATAAACTTTGGATCGTTTGCAAAACACTGTTCAGTGGCATGGTGCACCCCTTACAAAAAATCATCAAATGTTGATCAATGTAGATTACATTATTTCTGAAAAAAAAGAAAGTGATCATACATTATTCTCAAATTTTGATATCCGGTGTATATATTACTAATATGATAAAATTTTGTTATGGCTACGATACAAATCTAACTGCTGTTGATTAGTATTGTCTGTCGTGTCCCTTGTCTCTCTTTGTAGGCATCTTTGCTGATGTCTTTTAATATATCTTAATAAAATTTCTATATTTAAACTTTTCACGTTTAAGCTTCTATATTCTGAGTCCACATTTATCTCACATTTGTGCATGAATTTATTTTTGAAGCATTGTGAAATGAGTATTTAAAAATTAGTTTCGGACAACTTTTTTGTATTAATTGGTCACTATAAATTGCTATATTTAGGAGGTTAAAAAGTCCAGCATGGCACAAAAACTGGCTGTAGCTGTGACTACCATGTCTCAGTGGTCACGTAAGTCACGATTCTGGCGATCATGGGCAGAAACAGACTAGTGATTTTTTTCTATATATAAGTTACTAGCTGTAGTACCCGGGCATTGCCCGGGATAGTAACTATCTCTCTGTCTCTCTCCCAGTCTCTGCCTGTGTGTCGCTGTCTGTCTGTGTAGTTGTCTGTCTCTTTCCTTGTCTGTCTGCTTTTATCTCTGTCTGTATTTGCATCAGTCTATGTGTCTCAATCTCTGTATCTGTCTGTCTCTCTCTATCTCTGTCTCTATGTGTGTGTCTTTCTGTCTCTTTCTATCCCCATCTGTCTCTTTCCCCGTCTATCTCTTTCCCCATCTGCCTCTTTCCCCATCTGTCTCTTTGCCCGTCTGTCTCTTTCCCGGTCTGTCTCTTTCCTGGTCCGTCTCTTTCCCGGTCCGTCTCTTTCCCGGTCCGTCTCTTTCCCGGTCTGTCTCTTTCTAGGTCTGTCTCTTTCTAGGTCTGTCTCTTTCCCGCTGACAATAATAACACTCCCTATTGTTGAACTTTAACTTCTGGATTGCGAGAAGCAACATGTTGAGCAGGATCACACAAACCTCTGTTTCCCCTTATCCATTGAAAGCAAGTTACTGCTAGGTAAAGGATATTGCAGTGCTGCATTAGTACAATAAGCAAGTTCTTGCAACAGTGGACAAAATCTTGTGATTTTATTGTGATAGGAGCTGTAGAAGATGGTGGAAACATTCACTGTATGCTCGAAATCCACAACAAGAATATTCGGGGACCAGTAGGGAGTTTTCTGTGCAGTTTTGTTAATAACATATTTAAAAAAATTACGTATCTAGGACTGCCCCCTTTTTTTAATAAACAAGCAGGGAAAATTCAGACTGGTGATAGGTACTCTAAGTTTTCCATACACAGTAGATTAATGTTGGCTTAACTAAACTCTTAATATAAAGCAAAGAGCTCCTTTGAGTCCTTTTAGTCTCAAAGACCTAGATACGTTTCATATTGCTACAAACTATAGTACATTAGTTCATTACATTATCTTGTAAATATTAATCTATCTATTTATTTATGGAAGTATGGATGAAGACAGTTAAAACAAGAAGTTTACATACACCAAATAAAAATACACATACTGTATGTTTCTCATTTCACTGTGGATAAAGACACAATCTTACCAGCTTCCGCCAGCATCTTCATAAGGTCTTTTGTTCTTGGGTTGATATGCACATGTCTGAAGAAAGCATGTTATTCTCTGGCACACAGAACTCATCAAAGAAGCAGTGTGTTTCAGGTGTGCATTAAAATACATCAATTGTGTCTCCAATTAACTCAGATGTTGCCAGTAAATAAATCAGAAGCTTCCAAAGACATGACATCATCATATGGACTGTCCCAAATTGTTTAAAGTCATACTACCTTTAGTGTATGTACACTTTTGACTTTACAGAAAGTAATAAAAATGTCTTAAAACTTTCTCTCTCTCTCCCATTATTCTGGCAATAGGCAAACATAAACTGTTTTGGTAATCATAGACCTTAAATGGTAAAGGTTTATTCTGATTTCATGTCAGATACTGAGAAAAACATGCATA